>NW_016690449.1:188555-210252 GCF_001604755.1 Lepidothrix coronata | reverse complement strand
ACGTCTCCAGTTTCTCTCTGCTCTGCCCATGCCAAAGTCCTGGTGCATGTTCAGACATCCTCTGTGAGACCTACTCCCTGCACCTCTTGTAAAAAGCAATAACCCTTGGTGCCTGTGAGCCTCAGAAATGTGCGTGTGCTTCCCAGGATGAAACAGCGTGTGCCTGCTCCAAATATTGACTGAGACCCGAACAAAATGCTGCTCCTCATATTTTGTGGAAAATAAGCAACGTGGACCTGGCTGGTCGTGGAAGTGTTTTATCCAGGAACATGTGTCTGTACATTGAACTTGCATAAGGAAGGCAGTTATTTTCCATTCCACCCTCCTGCCACATATTGCAACATTCGTTCTCAGCAGCGGTGAGGAGACGGATCCAAACCATTCCAGCTCTGCCTGGCCCTTTATCAAGGAGCCTCTACAAGTGCTGTAGATTATATTATTAAATCATTCCCTCCTACAAACAATCACTAGCCTTGTCATGTTATCTACTCAGCTGTAACTAGAAAACCACTGCAACTAAATTAAGCCATGTGTCCCCTATAATTCCTCACGGTGGTGATGGACTCACAGTCCCTAATGGGGAAGTGTGTGTCTGTATGGGTTAGGGGTTTCTAGGGGCTCGTGCATCAGGGACTGGGGTGAAGCTCTGCTTGGCAGACAGCAGAGAATGGCAGGTCTCTGTCCGAGGAAGCAGAAGGAAAAGGTGAAATCCAGACATGAAGGAAGTGATGAGGTATAAAATCACCTTCACTGTGCAGGGTCTCAAAGCTGAAGGAAAGCCTGAGAAGGTGTTTTGCTGCTGATGGTGTGATGCTGGGCAGGAGAGCACGTTGTGGGGTTGTTTTGCTCTTGTACCTCCACAGTCCAGCCCTGTGGGGATCAGTGTGGGAGAGCTGGGGCAGGCAGAGCCTGTGCACAGATCCAGCTACTGCTGACATCTCTCACTTCCCAGTGGAGTCCTGCTCATCCTGCTGTGCCTCCAGAAATGGTCTTACTGATGGTGATGCTGGATCCCAGAGATCCATCAGGAAGCTGGACCTGCCAAGAGGATCCCACTGTGCTGGGGAAAAAGGAGCTGCTTGTGAGCACTGGACTGAGGGAAGCAGAAGAGAAGGCATGTGGGAGAAGGAGGAGGATTCTTTTTGGAGAAAGTCAACTGTAATGTCAAACTTTTCCAGCAGAAACTGGTGTTTGCTGTGTAAGTGGATTCTAACACATGTTCAGATCACCTTGCCCATCTCCCTGTGCCAGGGCTGGCTCAGCTCTGGTTTTCCCCTCCTAGCAGACATCTTTCTGAGCTGTTATTGAAACCAAGAAGGAAGGTTGCTCAGTTTTCTCCCTCCCAGCTGTGCAGTCCCTCCCTGGTGTCAGGTCTGCATCACACAGAAGGAAGGGGGTTGCTTGGTCTGATGCACAGGGGGAGAGGTTGTGCTTGCTTGGTGGTGGCCTGACAGGAGACAGGACTGGGTGTGTTGTGAGATGTCCCTCTAGTGTCTTTGAAGTTTGCTCCCTCTTCATTAAAAAGGGAGACTTTCTTTATTAGGACCTAATTTTCCTTAAGTTTATTGCTGCTTGTTTGGTCCTCTGTCCTGTGTTTTATTTTCTATCTGCTTCACCTTGGCTTGAGGAGGCCACTGTCTGAAGAATGGAGTAACCAGAAAAAAAACCCCAGAACTTCATAGAATCACAGATATTTAGGTTGGAAAAGACCTTTAAAATCATCACTTCCACCCTTTAACCCGGCACTGCCAAGCCCAGCACTAATCCATGTCCCTGAAGTGCCACAGTGCCACATCTACATGTTGTTTGAACCCTTAGATAACCTTACAGAACTGGGATATCAGTGATGTGCAAATACTACATGAAACAGATATTAATAATTTTTAAATTTTCATTATATGATTTAAAGCTCTTTCTCTTCTCTCAGATGCAGCATCTCTTCCTGCTGGTGCAGGTGTGACTCAAACAAGGCATTGCAGCCTTGAGAAACACTCTGCTGTTCTCCAAACAGTTTCTTGACTTCCCAGCACTTAGTGATTCTAAATATTTTTAATACTCTCCTAACTGCAAGAGCCCACGGGGTTTGTATAAACCCTGGGGGTTACTGCAGAGGTATGGATAATGTGCTGGAAAATGTACAGTCATGAATGTTCTGGCACTTCCATGCTTTAATGTCTCTTTTTCTCTGCTTCATCATCACAAGAAGTGCATTTGGAGAGGCTTGTGCACAGGCCACACTGCTCTATTTCACTGGAATTAATGAGTGTCTTGGGTTTTGTTGGTTTTTTTTTCTCTCTCTCTTTTTTTTTTTTTTTAAAGGAAGTTCCAGTATATCCCAATAAACGAAATGAATTCAGATTTCAAAGCTCAGCATCCCAAAATAACAGTCAGTTGTAATTTGGCTCAGGATGCTCCAAAGTTTGCTCTCTTCCTGCGTTACAACGTGGCCCAGAGCCAACCTCAGCAGATTACTGTGCTGACGCTGGGCGTCTGTCAGACCTTTAAATCAGTTGAATTGGGCCAGAAAAAACTTGCTTTTATCCATTTTAAGGTCTGTAGACTCTGCTCATCGAGTGGTTTGCTCTCCAGTGATGGCACAGACTTTTCCATGGCTTATGCAGCTATGCATGGAAATGAATACTCCCCAGAAAGATACGTCAGAATAAGATTTCTTAGGGTTTTTCTGCTTCGTTGCTGGCTTGCTGAAAACAAGAAGATAAATTGCAGGATAAGGAATAAAATGAGAACATGCAAGAGCTAGAAATGCCCTGTGGGAGCTGTTTTCTGTCTCTCTTTTTTCTTTTTCGTATATGGACGATATGACTAAGTGGCACTGAATTATTCCCTGAAAGTTCAATTGCTACATCTTGTGACTTCCTGCTCTGCAATTTTACTGTATCGTATATCTGCAATATTGGGCAGGGGGAAGGAGGGGAAAATAGGAAACAGATGAGGGGATATCAGCTTGGCCCACAGCACTCCTCCTGAGATCCAGTGGGTTTGTTTTGTGCGTGTGCCTGTCAGCGTATGAGGGAGCAGCGGCACAGGAGAGGAGTTCTTAGAAAGATTTATCTCCAAGTATCGAATGTGGGAAGATAATTACAAGCTTATACGATGAAGTAAGAGAATTGTTTTGTTTATATGAGAGGAGATAAAGCACATATTTCTCCCATCACAGTGATATAATAAAAGGAAGCAGAATATTGTGTGTAATTGCCTTTTTGGCCGGCGCTCCCCGAGGCCCCTGAGGACAGGACGAGGGTGCCTTTCCCAGCTCAGGAGATAACTCAGGGCAGCAACCCTGCTTAAATGCTTGTGGGGAGGCACTTCAGCATCACTCACTGTAGATTAATTTCACCAGACCTAACAAGACCCACAGTGATAACTCCAATTTAATCAGAAAAGAGAGGCCAAACAAACGGTAAGTGTAAAAGGGCATGGAGTGACAGGACAAGGGGGAATGGTTTTAAACTCTCAGAGGGCAGGGTTAGATTGGATATTAGGAAGAAATTCTTCCCTGTGAGACTGGTGAGGCCCTGGCACAGGTTGTCCAGAGAAGCTGTGGCTGCCCCATCCTTGGAAGTGTCCAAGGCCAGGTTGGGCAGGGCTTGGAGCAACCTGGGCTGGGATAATCTCATCCCAACCCACCTATCATGGGTGGGGACACCTTCCACTAGACCAGGTTGCTCAGAGCCTGGCCTGTTATGTTACTGCATGTTACTGCACATAATATGTGTATTTTACTATTTTATGATTATATTAGTGTGTGTAATAATAACACTTCACACATACAGAGGGCCTTTTGGACACAGTTTTGAGCAGAGCTGGAACATAAATCCCGTGAATCCGCCGCCGTGTGTGGTGAAGGCAAGTGGGATTAGTTCTCTTCCTTTTCCAGCAGGCTCTGGACACATCAGATGGAGCTGTCTGCAAAGGGAAATGAGGAGGATTATGTGATCTTTATCGAGATCCTTTTACAAGACTGATGTGTGAAAGCAAGGGCGTGGTGTGAAGGAGCATCTGCCACGTCCTTAACACATGGGACAGGGAGAGCAGACCCAGAAGGCAAGTGCGGGAGCATTTGGGGTGAAGAAGTTGTTCCAAAAAGACCTGAAAAGACACAGAAGGGAAATATATTCCTCTGATGTTAGAACAGATAGTGAAAGCAGGGAACCAAGTGAGTGTGTGGGATGAGATGGGATGTATTTCATAGCAATACGTGGACAGGCTTGTGGTTAAAGTCATTTCCCACCAGTTAACTCACTCCTCTGCTGAGCTACCAACCCAGGCCAGGCTGTCAGCGCTGCTGCCACCAGGGAATATTGTTCTGTGATGCTCTGATTCCATCTATCTGCATCATTTGCTGTTTGCTTCAGCCCCATTTGTGCTGGAGCTGCTCCAATCCCGGTGTGTCCCACACAGGACTGTGTCTCCTGCCATGGCACTGATCAGAAGGCCGGGCACTTCATAAACACCCAGGTGTAAAGTGAATGAAGGATCATTTATTTATTCTTCTGAATAAATTCTGCTAAGTTTGAGACAAAAGGACAATGAAGATACTCATTTTCAGCGGTTTTTCTCAGTCTGTGAAAACGAGAGCAGAGGCTACTCCGGGGAAAAAAAATCCAACCTGAAATCACCATTAACTACAGATCAGAATAAAATGGGCTTTCAGCCTGTTGCAGGAATGTGGGTTTCACCAAGCATCACTATAACTTTTTATTTTGGGAATTATAGCTTATATATATTATAGCTATACTATGAGGATAGTAGAAATTTAATATGACAGACAAATACAAAAGAACCCACTTTTAATTCTACGCTGTTCATTATTTCCCCTAAAACTATTACTGAAGAGTTGGAAAGGTGTTTTTTTTTTCTCCAGAAGCTCTCCTTCTGGCCTTTCCGTGCAGCTCACAGAGCAAAGTGAAAAATATTTATGATCTTAATGGTTCGGTTATTTCAGCCTTCAGTTTTGTTTATACAGGAAAAAGCTTTTTCGATAATAAATGTTTATTATTGCTGAAGATCTCTTAGTTTGCCTTGGGGTGTGTCTTGCGATTCCTCCCTTTTGGTGGAGCAGCTGTTGAGTCTGAAATGTGTGCAGAGAAGGGTCTAGTTGTGTAAGTGCAATTTTCTACGTGATTGATTTTGGAGTATTTGTATGAGTGTGCACAGAGTCCACTGCCCGTGGATTTCATTTCAAACCAAACATCCGTCTGGAAGCAGAGGTTAAAACCAGTGCAAACCAAAGCAGTGGTTCTTCACAAATAGGTTTGTCACAGTCTGATAGCCAAGTGCATTTGAATATTCCTTTGCAACACTTGAACTGCTCTCAGACGGATTCACAGAAGCTAATTGAAGGCTTAGGCAGTACAGAAAGTCCAGCTGGAGAGGAATAATGAATAGGGATGCACTGGAGAAGAACGAGGAGGCAGCAGGACCGGGAGGGATGGGAAGGAAGTAAAGCAGCAGTGGTAGATAAAAACAGTGAATTTGCCTGCGTGTCACTCAGGGGACCCAGGACACGTGCCAGTGCTGGGCACAGGGTGGCAGTGGGGCTGTCCCAACCCTCCCCATGCTCAGCCCTGACCCCTCACAGCTGGATGTCCCTCCTCACTCCCTGTTTGCTCAGTCTCCAGGGAAACACCCCACTGGGAAAAAACTCTGTCAAGTTCATTTCCAGCATTTTGGGGTCAACAAACTTCTGGTGGACGCAGTGTGGGGTTTGGTGTCTCGAGGACGTCAACCCTCATTTTGGAAGATTATGATGGGAACGTGGTGATCCTGGTGAGCACTTCCCAGGACAGGAAGCCCTGTGCTCCCCGGGGGAAGATGCTCTTTTGAGCGTCTGGGGTTCCTGCTCCTTGGGGGTGTCCAGGGAGAAGTTTGTACATCTATAAACCAGCTGTGTGAATGAAAGGCACCTTGGCATTCCCAAAATGGCATCTGGCACGTGGAGACAAGGCAGGAGCCTATGTCCAGGTGCTTGGCCCTGCCATCATGTGGGATCTTCACTGTTCTTCTTCACAGACAAATTAGAACTGGCTGCTGCTTTCAGAGGACTCAGCAGTTGGCAGTACCTTTCCTTGATCTCCCTCCTCTTTTTGTTCCATTTTTTAAGCCTTCCTCTGGCAAAAAAAAATTATGATAGCTGGTGGAGGAGGAGTTAGGTCAAGGGGTCTGACTCTGGCCTGGAAAAATGCACAACCATCAGATCAGGCTTCACAGCCCTAAATTTTTGCCCAGAGCCAGGGAACCAAGGCACCCCTTTCTGGGCAGAGTACAGATCACTCCTCCCTTCAAAACAGAGCATTGGAGGCTCATAAAATGCTTCCACTTTACAGAGGTGCAGCTGAGAAAGGCTTGGGTTAGGCAATACCTGAGAGGGCTTAAAACCTTACCTTTTCCTCAGGAACACGTGAAATCTCTTTTTCTTTTCTTTTAGGCTGGAGGCATGAGCCTTTGCAGGTAAGATTTCATGATTTACCTACTTAGAAGGAGGCAGTAATGAAACACTCCCTGGGGAGAGGAAGCCTGACCAAGGAATGGTTTTGTGTATTTTATCCAATAAGCATTAACGTTGTTTACACAGATCAGATTTATTTACGGGTGAGGGGGGGAATCTTTGTAAATTCAAAGTGTTTATTATTGCTAAAGACTTCTTCTGTTTGGCTCAGTGTCTGCTCCTTGGATATGTTTCAATTCCCATCCCTTGCTGAGCAGCTGCCCTTGCTGGCCACTGCCCAGTCTGCAAAGCTGCAGGAGGGATTTGCAGAGGTCTGTCCCTAAGGGCAAGAGGCCTCAGAGGACCCCTTCTGCTTCCCAGGAGGATTTAGGGAGGAAAGAGCCATTCAACTTTGATGTCAGTCCAATCAGAGCAAATCCATTACAAACTCTGGGATGCTGTGGTGAGTCACAGAATTGCAGAAAGGTTTGGGCTGGAAGGGATCTTAAAGCCCATCCAGCTCTATGGCAGGGACACCTTCCACTATCCCAGGTTGCTCCAAGCCCCATCCAAGCTGGCCTTGGACGCTTCCAGGGATGGGGCAGCCACAGTTTCTGTGGTCAACCTGTGCCAGGGCCTCCCCACCCTCACAGGGAAGGATTTTTTCCTAATATTCAATATAAATCTCTTCTCTTTTAGTTTAAAACTGTTCTCCTTTGTCCTCACACTATCAGCCCTTGTAAAAGGTTGCTCTCTTTCCTTTTTGTAAGCCCCCCTTAGGCACTGGAAGGGGATCTAAGGTCTCCCCAGAGACTTCCCTCCTCCAAACTGAACACCCTCTCAGCCTAAGAGCTCCTGCTTTCGTTGTTTGGTTTTAAAGCAACAAGAAACCTCTGGCCAGGGGTGACCCCTGGCAGTGCTGGGAGCAGCTGGGAGGGGGTTGACAGCATTGGGGCATTCCCCAAACGGCATTGGGGTTTCCCAAGGAAGGGAATCATCCCCCCCCGGCTGGGCTGGGCTGGGCTGGGCTGGGCTGGGCTGGCTGTGCGGAGCCCCCAGGGTGGGGAGTCATGGAGGGGCCGGTGGGACACCCGGAGTTCTGGGTCCCGACTAGGAGGAGGACGGAGGAAAAAAGTCCAGACGAAGAAGAAATTGAGGATGAGGAAGAAATTGAGGATGAAACGCTTGTGCTGGGAAGGGGGCTGGAGGACACCCCTGGGGGGACACAGGACACCCCTGGGGGGACACGGGACACCCCTGGCTCCCGCAGCGGCGGGGCTGCGGGGCACGGCCGGACAGACGGGGGGATGGAGGGGCGGGTGTGCGGACGGAGGGACGGATGGATGGATGGATGCCCTCCCCGGGGGGCGGCCCCTCTCCCCTCCTTCCCCTCCCTTCGGGCCGGGCCGGGCCGGGCGGCTCCGCTCCCCCCGCGGGGCCGCTCCCGCGCCCGCCCCCGCTCCGCCGCCGCATTTAACGGGCCGTCCTGCCCCATCCCATCCCCGGCCCATCCCATCCCATCCCCGTCCCGTCCCGCCGGCCCGGCCATGGCGCGGGTGTCGCTGCTGCTGCTGGCGCTGGGCCTCGCCGCCGCCGCCAAGTCCCCGTACCAGCAGGTCCTGCAGCACAGCCGGCTCCGCGGCCGCCAGCACGGGTAAGCGGGGGGAGCGCCGGGGGGAGGGAAACGGGGGAAACACCTTTTTTTTCCCCCAAATCCCGGCGGGAGCGGGCGCGCCGCGGGGGATGCGCTCGGTGCCCGCTCCGCCGCGGGCTCTTTGTGCGGGAGCGGAGGCGGCGCCGAGCCGGGGAACCGCTTCTTTCCCTCGGGGAACCGCTTCTTTCCCTCGGGGAACCGCTTCTTTCCCTCGGGGAACCGCTTCTNCGGGGAACCGCTTCTTTCCCTCGGGGAACCGCTTCTTTCCCTCGGGGAACCGCTTCTTTCCCTCGGGGAACCGCTTCTCGCATCGCTTTCTCTTTCTCTTTCATCTTCGAGTAACTTTTTTTTTCTTTCTTCTTTCCGTAATTCTCCTTTCGATAACTTCCCCCCTTTTCTATCACGATGCTTGTTAGTATCGCAGATGTCACTTCAGACTCCTCAGTGCTTCTTTATCAGTCAATCCACGTTAAGGAAATAGGCTATAACAATCCCTGGATTTCGCACCATTAAATGTTTTGTGGAAGGAATTCTTGTTGTGAATTTATAGAAAAAGAAAGAAAATTGCTTCGATGTGTCTGTGGAGTCAGAACCAGCTTACTCTTCGACTGGAACCCCCAGTCAGTCTTGAAAGTTTTCTTGACAAATAAAATCACTTATTTACTCATAAATAGTACAAGATAAGACCTGTAGAAAAATGCATGTAGACCTGTCTTGCTTGATACACAATATTTCACAGAGTGAGTAGTTTGAGCCTTTATTGATAGGCAGAAAACTAACCCAATGTTAATAGTTGTTCCCACCAGTTTTTAAATTTATTGGGAATTAGGAAGGGTGAAAGGATGACAGACCTTTCAGCTGGCTTCCATCTCTCAGTGTGGTGACAGTGATTGAGCCGAAGCTTCTGTTTAAATGGGTTGCTGGAAGCAAGGTCATGAAATGCTTTAAATAAAAAAAAAAAAAAAAAGCCAAACAAGACTTAAATGTTGCAATTTGATACATTCTCTGGCAGAGATCCAGGTCAGAATTTATGACAATGGAGGTGTTGTTTGTGTCTGATCAGGTACACAATCCAACAGGCAAATTCTGAGCTGATGTCTATTTGTAAAAGCTCAATAATGCCAGAATTACAGTGATTTATGTACATATAAAGTGGGTCTTGTTCATAATCTCTACGTGATTTGAAACTAAGTAAATACCCAGTTCTGCTGATAGCCCTGAGGCCAAAGTTTGCTCAGGCTGGCTGAGTTAGGGCAGTCCTGGGATAAATCAGTGCACTCATCTCTGCAGAGAGAAGCTTGTTGTGTTCCTCCCTGGACAATTAACAGAGGCACAGGGTAAGATGTGATTGCGGTCCATGCTGGTGCCAGGGAATTGGTGTGCCAGGGTTTCCATCTGTTGCTAAGATAAACCCAGTTGACCACAGCACTTCGCTCCCTGGTCCCATTCTGATGGAGAGAGTGATTTACACCAAGCTAATTTTTGAACATACACTGAATTTTGAGCATTGATTAATGATGTGCCAAGGAGATACAGCAACACAAAACCAGCCAAAAACATCTTGGATGTGAGGCATGTTGTGTTGCTTGCAGGAGGGAGCTCTGGAGGGATGTGCAACCAGGACTGCCACCCTTTTGATGAGAGGATCCCCCACACCATCAATGCCCCTATTGAGCCCAGAACGAGCTGGGAGGCAGAGTTTGGCTCTACAGCAGGAACTTGTACATCTTAATTAACTTTTTAAAAAGTGAGTCAGCTCAAGTCAGTGAGAGGAGCTGAAAAGTATATCAGGAATGCTAGCATTTGAAGGTGAAAATGTAGGAGTGCTCTCCCCAAGCCCACCCAGCCTCGTGGGCACCACAGGATGCTGGAGAGGTTCGTGGCCATAGTCATTGCAGGTAGCTGGGGCTGTACCAAGTCCTGCTCTTCTCAGCCTCTTCCCAGGGGCAGCCCCTGTCCCAGCAGCTCCCAGCTGCTGCTGCCAAGAGAAAGGCTTTGGCTGAAGGGGAACAATAGGCAGTTTTATCCTGGAGTCAGCGTGGCTGGCTGGGAACGGCATGGCAGAGGTGATGAACTCCAACGAGGAGAGGGAAGAGTGTTGACAAATTCATTTTAAGCCAGACTGGGCAAAGCACCAGAACATGCAATGCAGGGAGCCGCTACTACAGCCTGCCTGCAGGAATCATTGATAGCACGGCCCTGAGGGGGGATTTTTCCACCCTGAGTTAAAGCTGGGAAGAAGTTTTCCCCCATAAGTCAGGGAGGGAGCAGCAGCCCCAGAGAGCTGCAGTCCTGGGCAGGGAGGAGGGAGCAAGGCAGTTCATTGCTGTCCTGGAGGCACAAGGGTTTTCTTGGCAGGCTGCTCCCGGGGATACAGGGGAAGTGATCAAACAAGTCCTTCAGTAGCCAGGCTTGTCAAGATGAATATTAGAGGGATTGTCCACTGCCGTCAGCCAGACGCTGAAATCGAGGCAAGGCTTGGAATTTCCATGTAATTGGAACCACATTTCGGCTCGGCGGGGCCGGGTGGCCAAGGTGGGCTGAGTCAGAGCACAGACGTCTCTCTAAGCGATGATCCGGCGTGGAAGTTGCTGAGCCTGGGCCAGTTTGCACCAGCTGAAAGTTTGGCTTTGTGATTTCTAACTTCTTTTTTTTTTTCTCAGTAGATTCTTGCTCCTTGTCCCCTGCTTTATATAGAGAAAGGGAATGAAGTGCTTTCGTGTGGAAACAAACTCCCTTTGCTGGGTATGGCAGTAACGAGGGCAGCGATGAGCTGAGTCCCCGCGGGTCCCACAGGCCCTCTCTGTGCCCTTGGGGCAGGATGAAGGTGCCAGGGCTGTGTGGGGTCAGCTCTGCCCCCGCAGGACCCACGGCAGCCGCACCAACAAAGGCTCATTGAAGGCAGGCCAGGCTCCCGCAGGGGCTGGCACTGGAGTCAGCCAGCACAGGGGAGACCCTCAGGTTAATTCATGCTAATGATGGGCAGGCTGGCCCGGGCTGGGATGCCAGGGAAAAGCGAGCCTGGCTGTTGGAGGACTCGGTGCTTGGGCTGCAAACTCTGCTTTTGTTAGTTTTGGGGGGCAAGGGGCAGCGCCTCGGTCAGGCTCAGCGTGAGACAGGCTGCTGTCTGTTCTCCTGAGCACACCAACAAGGCCTTCACAAGAGCATCTCCAGGCCCCATCCTGAGTTTCATTTGTGCAAGTGAAAACTCTGCCTCGGGTGGCACAGAGCACTTCTGATGGGCTGAAGGGATGATTTATGTGTTTCGCTTAATTATTTGTTTTCCCTTTGTCTGCTTGGCAGCCAGTGCTGCACATACTTTTGGTGCTGCTGCTCCAACTGGGACATGATGTTGGTGGGAACACGGTAGGGAATCCAGCCTTAGTTGGGCTGAGCATCCTCAGCTTGCTTGGGTGTTTGCTGCAGCTCTGCTCAAGCCCAAAGAGAGTTGATGGCCTTGCAACCCAGATCAAATCACATCTTACACTCTGATGTGTGTTGCCCGGTGGCCAGGGCTGCTGGCCACAAACCACAGAGATGGTGAGCCAGGCAGAGCACGGAAATGCTGTGCTGGCCAAACCAGCAGCAAGTAAACTCCCAGCTCCTGCTTGACCACATCTTTGCTCGCAGTGATACCACTTCTTAGAAAGCTGAAAGGCTGCTGTCAGCTCTCAGCAGGGTTAGTCACACGTGGAACACCAACCATCAACTTTTCTGGGTCAGCAGGAGCTCTGGGGACCTCCTGGGCTGATACAGCCACTCTTGAGCTGTGCTGTCATACCTGGAGTGTTGAAACGAGGGAGGGCACTGCTCATTGTCCCCTCATTCAGCTCAGCATCCTTGGCCAGAATCTGCTGAGTCTGTCACACAGCAAAAGTACCCATCCTGGTTCTGGTGCAAGTCTGCAGGCTGATAAATATCTGTGCTTTCTTATATCCTAAACACTGAAGTAATGGTTTCTTCTGGAAGGATTTGAGTTATTGCAAAACTTGCTCAGGTTTTAGCTGGGATCCCAAATTGCAAGTAGCTGTTCAGCACGGAAACACTTTTAATTTACTTTCTTTATATTTTGGTGAGAGATGGAACATGGGGAAAATAAAGTCAAGAATTTGCACTTATTGAAGAAAAAGATGCTGTGACAGAGTGAGGAGAGATCTCTTTTCCTGCTTTCTCCACCTCATGGTAGTCACTATATGCTCAGATAGAGTTGACTTGCAGCTCTCAAAGTTTCCTGCCCTGCAAGCCTTTTTGGGCACTGTCAGGTGGGGGTGGCTTCGTGTTGGGGGGCAGCACGGAGAGGAGGGAGGCTCACGGGACCCTGTTGTGCTCTGTCCTCCCCCGCAGCCCCAACGTGTGCGCGGTGCAGAAGCTGATTGGCACCAACAGGAAATACTTCACCAACTGCAAGCAGTGGTACCAGAGGAAGATCTGCGGGAAGTCAACGTAAGTACCCGGGTGCCAAGCCAGGATCTCCCCAGAGATGCCCCTGTGGAGGTGGGTGCTGGGTGGGGGAAGCAGCTGGTGTGGATATCACAGCCCACGGGGTGGGTTTCAAGTCTTTCACGAGCTTTTTACTCCCTAAGAAATATTTATGTTTTTCTCCAGTGGATCCTAAAACGCTTTGATGTTAAGAGTGGAAAGTACCATGTAAATACAAATGCTGATGGTTTGTTCTAATTGCATTTCTATATATATTTCTATAGCTCTCAGGGCTGTAATGAAGTGTGTACCAGATGTTTTCTAGTGCTTAGCCCTGTCCCTCTCCATGCTAGGCTCAGTGCTCCCTAGATTTAAGAAATAAAAAATGAGGAAAAAAAGACAACCCAGAGCTGATGGATATTGGAGGGAGCGTAAAATTCATCTCCATCTGTTTGCTTTGGAAGGGAAAACAGAAATAAGGGGAAAGAAGTGTCAGCTTTAGCCAGCACTCTCTGATGACTCCACCAGGAAAGTTAATCAGACTTGCAGGCCAATTCCACGTCTAAAATTGCAAACAATAATATTCAAGTAGCTGTTGCATAAAGTATCTGTGTAAGCAGCCTCGGGACATTCTTTTGAAAGATGCAGTCAGCAGATAATTAAGGCTATGCATGCTTGACTGTCTGCCAGGCTGGAGAGCAGGAGCTGAGAGTCTTTTTCCTTGCTGCAGTCCAAACTGGGCTTTCAGGAGCGTTTGCTGGCCCCACACTCCAGCGGGGACCACCACAATACCCAGGGTTGGTGCAGAGATGCCCTGAGCAGTCCTGGCCTTGGGGATCAGAGCTGTGGGCTGGGTCTGGTCCTGGATCTGCAAGGTCAAGAGCAAACAGCAGAAAATCATCTCATGTGTTTCTGTTGTGGTCCACTGTAAATTGCAATTAGATCTATAGGAACCTGTTATTCTTTACTGCAGAATTTGGTTGCCATCATCAGTTTAGCTGTGATGCCTGGCCATTTGGATTCATTTCAGGTGCCTGCAAAGCAGATCTTGTCACCGTTCAGAGCTTTTGGCCTTTCACTGTACTTGCCATGAATTTGTCCCAAGAAGGAAAATTCTGTACTTCAGGAGGATGTATTGCTGGATGTACCATGTATCATGGTTTTCCTTATGCTCAATTTTCTTTACAGTAGAAAAAAAAAGAACAAAAAAGAGAGGCAATATTGTAAAATCTCCCTCCCCTTGATTCTACAAACTCAACAAAGCTGGGAAGGCTTAACTTGAGTGCTTAGAGTTCAGGCTGTCATCTTGGCTGAATAATGGTGCTTTTTTTGACAGAAAATGGACAAGATTATGGCATGGCAATATGGTATCATCACTGCCTCTTTTGATAACAGAGTAGCCTAGCATGTCTCCAAAGAAAACATGGCTCAGCTGTGGATGTGGGATAGCTTTGCTGCTCTCAGCACTGAAAGGCAAAGCTCTCCAGCCATGGATTCCTTCAGCTCTAAAGCAAATGAGAAACTAATCTCATGTAACCCAAGTGTGCAGCTGGATTTGGCAGAGACAAACTCACCCACTTATCTCCAGAAGGAGGTGTAACCACTGGCATCTGGCAGCATTTTATGATTTCATTTGAGGAGATGGGGTAACCTCTTCTGCTTCCTTTTCTCTGCTTTTACCCAAGTGTCTGATCCAGTGATGCCTTGCTGAGCGAAAAGCACACAGAGCATTAACCTGCCTGTTAACCTATGAGATAATCTTTCCATTACCCACGGAATTTGCTCACTACTCTTTGCTTTGCATCACCTCCACAATGGGTGTTATTGTGTTCTCTCCTCCTAGTCATTCTTGAGCCTGGGCCCTACTTTTCCCTTTAGCAGTGCTGGTGCAGAACAAAAGACATGTGCCTTGACTCAGATTTTCCGGAGGACCCCGGGACAGCTCTGATTACACAAGTTTGCCGGTGATGGCTCCCACTGGACGTGGTGAGCCTGGCGTATGGAAGCAATCAGGAGTCATTTGGGCTATAAGGGACACGATGCATTCTGCTGCAGCACTCAAATTCCTGCACCAGTGTCAGGGGCCTGATGCTCAGTGCCTCAGCACCCATCACAGTAGGTGGGCACAGCTAATGCTGCCCAGCAGGAACCCTCGAAACCAGCCTGTTATGTAGGACTGAGCTGGTGCATGAGAGGTTTTGAGAATACCACATGCCTTTAAATCCCATAAAAATCAGGATTTGGCATGTTTGTCAGCATAACTGGGGGGATCCATCCTTTGCTGGAGATCTGCAGTCAGCAGCTCATGCTGTGGTCCTCCAGCTCATGCTTGGTTCCTCCTGTTGGCAGAGGGATCTGCTCCATCAGCCCTGGGGAGGTGCTGGAGCAGAGTGGTCATTTCTCTCCTCCTTCTAGCAGGTTTTTCCCACCTGTGAGAACAGCAGTCCTGGGGTAGGAGGCACTTGGCCCATCTCACCTACTTCCCATTGGACCTGCCTGTTGTCCTCCCTGCTTGCTCAGAGGGTCGGTGGTGCCACAGGTTGTATGTGTGCAGCAGGTGCAAATACCTGGCTCTAGGAAGATTGTTTTGGCTGCTTTGCTTTCTTTTCTTTCCCTTCTCTGAGCACTGTTTCAAACAGGTAGTGGGGAGGGAGGTCAGTGAGAGACCAGGTATTGCTGAGAATCAAAGCTCCACGGGGGTGGAGTGCTGGAAATTTCAGCTCATGCATCAGAAGACGACTCCTACCTCTTTATCTGCCTTTTTTTTTCTTTGTTTCTCTTTGTTTTTCTCCTCTTTGCTGAAGTGTTGGCTCACACAGTTAAGGAGAAATTAGATAGAGGATTTATGTACAGGTTTTATCATTGCTGATGACGTGAGACAAGACAGTTGGCAAGAAGTCTGACACTGCTTTGATTTTAATGAGCACTGAAACAAGATTGTTTTGGTAATTAGGTAATTTTCCACTGCTGGTGATTCCAAACTCAAAGAAACAGTTTATTTAGGGTATATTCTCATCGTTTTGCGTGTGTGTTTTATATTTTTCTACCTCCCTTATGCACTGGGCTCATTCTTCCGGAATTGGGCTTGCAATGGAACACGTCCCCACACACTTTTTTGTTTTGAGAATGAAAAGACAACTTATAAATTTTGGGTTTGATTATTTTTTGAGGAATAACCTGTTAATAATTTCCTTTTTTTTTTTCTTTAAAATTAACTTTCCTTTTCATGTCCGATGTACTTTCCTCATTTTAGGAAAAAAAAAATTACTCTCTGGCACTTCTTTTTACAAAAACAAACCATATGGGCTTTATTACAGGAAATTATTACGAATGGATCTTTATTCACTAATGTCTGCCTAAGCTTATTTTTATTACTTCGAAGAATGCACTTAAAATTTAATTTCAGCTCCCAAGAATGCAACAGCAGTGAAACAATGACTGATAAAAGCCAGAGAGCTTGCTTCTGCAGGCAGACACTGATAGACAGTTCAGAAGTGCAATGTTTCAAAACCAGAGGCTGAAAAACCGTAGATTTGACTTGCAGTTACTCAAGGAGGAGGTCAGGAAATGGTGGTCAGAGTGGGTGAGTGAAGCTGGCCCTGCTACTGCCTTGGTGCTTCTGGCCATCAGTTCCCTCTGTTCTGGAGATGCCACAAACCCACTGAGAAGCAGTCATAGGATCACAGAAGGCTTTGGGCAGGAAGGGACCTGACACACCATCCTCCTGCCATGAGCAGGGATACTTTCCACTAGACCAGCTCCCTCCACCCCTTCCCAGTGCCCTCCCCTCCTGGTAGGAGGCTGGAGCAGCCCTGAGCTGCTGTGCCACAGGCTGTGAGCATCAACATCCTGCCCCTTCAGTGCAGCTCATTAATCTCCAATTGGTCTATAAATAAGGCTTTTAAAACGTATGTCAGCACTTGGGAATTATTTATGCTGAACTTTGGAGTGATTTCTCTTTAATCAGCTCTTCATCTTTGATTACAGGTCTGAACCAAGGGAACTGTCTAGACTGGATTTGGTTTCTAGGGTGAAATAAAGAAAAATTGGAGGTAGAGGAGGGAAGTGGTTGGGGGGAGAAAGTGTGTGTTTCCAATGAACACGAGACAGGGGGGCTGGGGAAAGCAGAGCAGCAGGGTGTTAAGATCTCCAGTAGTCAAAGGAAGGGATTGCTTTAGGCAAGCTCTTTCCCACATGGAATATATAATGTCTAGACAATCAGTCTGGGTTTGCTTTGTAATTCTCTTAGGGAACCGTGACACAGAATTTATTTGCTTCTGTCACAGCAAAGCAGGTATTTGTTTCACTTTCTGGCTCTTAATTACCCTGAAGAATTCCCTCTTAAACCCCAGGCATTTCCACTGTTTGTTAACAGTGTTAAAATGATGACAAATATCTGAAGCTGGAGGATTTTCCCTTCTCTTTGAGCGGGTGTGCTGAGCCTGGGCGATACAGCATCCTGCTTGCCTCAAATCCAACCAGGAGCAGAGAGGAAATGCTTGCCTTTGGGAGGAACACCTATTCCCTCACTCTCTCAGCCCATCAATCAGGTGGCCTTGCTCCTTTCACACCGAGCACGGAGCAATGGGTGGAGGAACCCCCTGTGAGAAATAAACTGGCAACTTCTGGATTGATTTTTTTTTTCCTTTTCTTTTTTTTTCTTTTCCTGTTAATATCAAGCCATATTCCCTCCAATGACCAGCTTTGAGAATCAGATGACTTCCGTTTCCCGTTGAGCTGCAGATGATGGATGCAGTTTTCAGGCAGCTCTTCCTTATTTAGGATCTGCAAATTTGTGGGACAGCCTTGAGTCCCCAGCAGGGTGTCTGTGACCCCTTTGGTTTTACTGGGGGAAAGAGTTTAATCAGGACAGCAGTTTGGTGGCAGCCAGAAGGAACTGCTGCCCTGAGGGCACTCACGTGGCTGTAGTTGTGCTGTGGCACTGCCCGAGGTGCCCATGGATGCACTTGGATGCCACCACTGGTGAAGTTTCTCCCTGCAGGGCTTTTCCCAAGTCCTTGTGCCAAGTGCACGCATCCAACACCGGGGTTGTCCTTTCCCTCCAGGTCTGTCCTGTGGATTTTGCCATAAGTAAGCAAATAATTTCTGGTGGTGGACAAGAACAGGGTGAAATGAGGGGGAAAGGCTTGGTTTGGTCAAGCAGCCACATTGGAGTTGCCCAGACAGTGATGAGATGTGACAGCAGCAGTGAGCCGAGGAGATCCCCAAATCCCGTGGGAAACGTGCCCAGATGAACCAGCACTGGCAGCCTTGCACAGGTTATCTCCTGGCACTGTGGAGTCACTTCCCATCCACTGTTTGTACAAAGTCTCCTGGAAAGTGTAGTTTCGAAAAGAAATTGCGTCTGCTTTTGTTCTGTGGAGGGACTGGCAACACGCAGCCCTGAAGGAGATAAAAACTGTGGTTTGTCTTTGGTTCAAGTCTGTATTTCTAATGAAGAGTCTGCTTGGAAACAGCCCCAGATATGGCTGGACCCAGAGCTGCAGCAAATAGAGAAAAAGCAGTGAGACACTGTTGGTTAATCTGCCGTATCCCTCTCTTATTCCAGAGTCATCAGTTACGAGTGCTGTCCTGGATATGAAAAAGTTCCTGGAGAAAAAGGCTGCCCAGCTGGTAAAAATATGTCTGACATTTTTTAGACTCCTTAAAATTACACAGCTGCCTAGTAAAGGGAAATATTAGAAAACTGCTCGAAGTGGATTTGATTTTTGCAATTTGTGCACAATATTGCCGTGAACAAACCCAAAATGGACCCAGCGGAGCACCGACCCAGGGCCAGATCAGCTCCAAAGCTTGCTAAATGTTCCAGACAACTCAGAACCTTGGATATAATTAAACTTAATCAAGCATGGGAGGGCCATAGGGAATTACTTATTCCAGCAAGTCATATAGCTGTGTTGGAAATGCAGTGCAGAGGAATGACAGAGTAACAGACAGCCCTGCCAATCTCTGCTCATTTTTAGTTTTTATTTTCATAGAATTTTACACTGGTTTGGTTTGGAAAGAAGCCTTACAGATAATCTAGTTCCAACCCCCAGCCATGGGCAGGGACACCTTCCACTAGACCAGGTTGCTCCAAGCCCCGTCCAACCTGGCCTTGGACATTTTGGCAAGCTTGGGGTTGGCAAAATTGCATTTAGGAGAAAATTAAGTTCAGCCACTGGTGGGGGTTGGGAGGGAGTTAACCGGGTTTACTGAAGAAAGCCATGCTCTGCTTTTGCTTTCTGAACACTTCCTTCCACAAAAGCTGGATGCTGCCCAGTTAACCACGTGGGCTGGTGCAGATGGGTCAGTGGAGACTGGGACCAGCAGTGTCCAACAACAAATCCCAAAAGCCTGAGTGCAAACAAGGATTGGGTGAAAGCAATTAATATCTTTGTTTGCCTCAAATCCCATCTGTATAAATGCAGGGTAAGTCCATCCAAACCTGCAGAGATGCAGTCAGTCCTGGATTACCCTGCTGGAATGGAGGGTGAAGCTGCCAGGCTGTGATTATTTATCATCTAATTGATGAGCAGATGCCAGTCCCCGGTGTGCTTCACTTCCCTGAGCATTGTCCCCTGCAGCTCTCCTTGAATTCAGCCAGAGGGAGGAATGATGTGTTGGGAACATAACTTTCTCTTCTTTCCAACATCTACGAGACCCTGGGGGTGGTTGGTTCTGCCACCACACAGCTCTACTCCGACCGCTCCAACCTGAGGCCGGAAATCGAAGGGCCGGGAAGTTTTACAATTTTTGCTCCCAGTAATGAGGCCTGGGCATCACTGTCTGCTGTAAGATGTAATTCCTCTGCTTTCCCCTCTTTCCCCTGGCTTTCTGTAATGGGGACCCAGCTCTGTAGGGGTCTGGATCCAGCCCCATCTGGCAGAATAGGCATGGTCCTGATGGAGGAGGGACTCTGCATTTCCGAGATGGGTATCACTGTACTGGTCCAGAAGCTCCAGAGATTTGCTTTTGAAGGATTCCAACACTGGAGAGATGTGGATGCCATGGAAGGCTTTCCATCCCTTTCAGTGTTTCATTTTGACCATTATTTTGCCACTCTGGTCGTTCTCAGTCTGTTCAAAAAGCCAGTCCCAATTAGAGCCTCAGTGACTCCCACATCAGTGTGTCCCATCCTCAATTACATATTTCCTTTATATTCATTCTGATTTTCTCACTCTGTGTCTTGTGATATTTCCACTCCTGAAATGGTCACTGCTGCCCTGCTGGTGCTCCCATCCCAGTGGAGCATCCCTGTGAGCAAGGGAGTCACAACTGTACAACCCCCTCTTTACAGCTACATCCCAAGGAGGGAACATTTTATTTGGCTCTCCCCACTGCTAAGCCCTTACCCCAAACCTGCACCAGCAGAGCCCCTTGCAGGGACGATGCTGCTGGGAAAGGTCTTTTTGTGTATTTGCCCTTGGCCCTGTTGCTTTACAGTGGAAAGATCCCACACTGGAGCTGCCATCATCCCTTTGTCTTCTGAGGATGGAGGGTGCCAGAGCTGTTAGCTGCACTTTTAAGGCAAAAGATAAAGATTTGTGAGAGCTGAGCTCTTAATTTGCACAGATGGTGTAAGGCTGAATGCATCACTTAGTATTCATGCACACCCCCCCACATACACTTTGGAAGCACCCTGAGTGCAGCCAGACCTCCTGGCCCTCTCTAAGCACTCAGGACTGAAAAGTTTATTTTCCTGATTTTCAGGAAACTCTGGATTCCTTGGTCAGTAACGTCAACATTGAGCTGCTCAACGCCCTGCGCTACCACATGGTGGACAAACGGGTCCTCACGGATGACCTGAAACATGGGACAACACTCAACTCCATGTACCAGAACCTGCCCATCCAGATTCACCACTATCCCAACGGGGTGAGGCATTCACAGGGTCACAGTGTGGGGCAGCCTGGGAGGGACCACATGGGGACCATTTGCTCAGGAAGGGTCATCCCAGAGCACAGGGTTGTGTCCTTGTGATTCTGGAATATCCCCAGTGAGGGAGACCCCACACCCTCTCTGGGCAACCTGTTCAGTGCTTGGTCACTGCACAGCAAAGAAGTTCTTGCTTGTGTCAAACCTGTCCACAGCAGGCTTGTTTCTTGGCTGCCTTGCAGCTCCTACACTGTCCTTGGGCCTCCAGGACTCTGTAATGCTTAGGTTGACAACTACTGATGGAAGATACATATTTTGAAGGAGTTTGAAAAGAATGTTTATAGTTTCCTTGATGCTGTTGCGGGGCAGTTGCCCACGTTGCTGTCCAACTGTTTGTCCTTGCATATATTCTTAGTCTTGATGAATGAGTGTTGACAAAACCACTCATGATTTTCAGAGCTCTTTAAACATGAAATGTTTCAAACATTCTTGATAGAACATTCCTGCTCTTTCTGTGTTTTCTCAGGAAACCACATTTCTGTCTTGCTGATGCAATATTAAAGCACTCGCTGTGTTTGAAACAGAAATGGAAAAGCAGCAGAGGCTGCTTTGTCTTCTGCTTTCAGTGCACGTAACACCCCGTGGCTCTTTCCCTCTGCAGATTGTGACTGTGAACTGTGCCAGGCTGCTCAAAGCTGACCATCACGCCACCAACGGGGTGGTTCACGTCATCGACAAGGTCATCGCTACCACCACAAACACCATCCAGCAGATCATTGAGACTGAGGACAGCCTGGAAACCCTTCGGGTGAGTCAACCCACGGCTGCTCCAGGGCTCCTGGAAGATGCTCAGTCATCCCACTCCTGGTGAATCGTTTTGAAGAGCTTTGCCTGTGTCCAGAGGCTGTGGCCCCACAGCTGCTGGTGAAATCCTTGTACCAATGTTGCTCATTTTGCTTTAGGAAGAGAAGTGTTTGATATCAGTGCAAGTAGGATTTCATGGGAATAATTGTCACCCTGCTATGGCTGTTCAGAAAAGAGATGTAGACTCAGTGCGTCTCCTCATTCTTGTATGGGAGTCTTGGCCTTAGGAGACATTAACTGTCCCAATTTGATGTGTACCAATTTATCTGCCTTGGTATTTGCCAAGTTAAGGAATAACTCAAAATGTACAGGGGATTTGCAGTTAGCCAGCTGTGGGTTCTGATCTGAAATATTCCCTGGAGTTACAGTGACCCTTTCCAGGCATATCAGGGTATTTGAACTAGCTCTCAGTCTTGCCAAAAAAAAAAAAAAAA
>NW_016690449.1:137030-187902 GCF_001604755.1 Lepidothrix coronata | reverse complement strand
AGCAGTCCCTTTTCTGAGTTTTCTTTTAGCACTCCTCTGTGATGGTGATTTCTATTGACCCAGCAAGATGCAAGGAAAGTAGTATCTAATCAGTGTAACTTCCCCTGACAAATGAGTCAAATACCAACATGAAGCCTTTTGAAGTTGGCAAAGGTGTTTAAAAATGACTCTTTTTAGACACTTTACTTCACGGGCTGCTGAACAAAAATGTCACATTTTAAAATGACTGCATTTTATGGAGTGGAGCCCCGTGCAGTACACCCTGGCCACTGAACAGGATCCCTAAAAGCTGCAGTGCTTTCACAGCTGATTTTTGCAGCTCACTGAGACATTTTCCTCTCCCACAGACCTGCTGAACCATCACATCCTGAAGTCAGCCATGTGTGCTGAGGCCATCATCGCTGGCCTGACCATGGAGACTCTGGAAGGAACCACCTTGGACGTGGGCTGCAGTGGGGAAGAGCTGACCCTCAACGGGAAGCCCATCATTGCCAACAAGGACATCCTGGCCACCAACGGCGTCGTGCATTTCGTCAACGAGCTGCTGATCCCAGACTCGGGTACTGGGGCCTCTCTGCATCCCCATTTCTGCTGCCTTTCTTCTGTCTATTCTGCCAAGGAAATGCTGGGTTTAGAGGGCATAGCAATGGGTGGATTGCCCTTAATGCAAGGTTACTATGTGTTGCTTTTCTTTTCAGCTAAGACTCTGTTTGAGTTGGCACAAGAATCTGAAGTTTCCAAGTCGACAGAGTTTTTCAGACAAGCTGGTCTCAGTTCTCATCTAACTGGCAGTGAGCGAGTGACCCTCCTTGCCCCAGTGAACGATGTGTTCAAAGGTAAGCCAGGGATTAAATCCCTTTCTTCCAAGTGCTTGGGCCACAGACCTCCTTCAAACAGTCTTCAACCAAGTTTCAGTGCACAAATACTCAAATCCTCTCTCAAATGCCACAGCCACAGGCAGTGGCATCTAGCTTTACAGTTTAAAACTGATGTGGGTAATACTCTGTATTTGAATGGTTTTTAGTGTCTCAATAGTAACATTAAGTGAATCACTGGTTCTTTTCACACTTTTTGCTGCAGATGGACTCCCAGTTATTGACAGCAACATGAGAAACCTGCTTCTGAACCACATTGTTAAAGACCAGCTCTCCTCTAAGTATCTGTATCATGGGCAGAAGCTGCAGACTCTGGGGGACAAGGAGCTCAGAGTGTTTGTGTACCGCAATGTGAGTCCTCCCAGTGTGTGCTCTGTGTGCCTGAGGGATGAGGGAGGTTCTGATCTCACAGCTGTCACATAAAGTGTTCATGAACATCATGGAAAGTACAAAAATCCCTCTTTGGAAGCAAATGCTAATAAAGTGGTTTTTTTTTTCTGTCATTGTGTCTGCAGAACCTTTGCATTGAAAACGCCTGCATTGCTGCCCATGACAAGAGGGGAAGGTTTGGGACCCTGTTCAGTGTGGACAAGATGTTGACTCCACCAACTGGCTCAGTGATGGATGTTCTCAAGGCAGACCATCGCTTCAGGTGACCTTTCTGCTCTTCCCAAGTGCTAGTTAGGAGAAGAAGAGCTGCCAAAGCAGTTTCTGTTTGTTATGGGTTGTAGCCATGATGATACAGATGTTTTTTTAACACAGAAAGAGCATCCAAAACCATGGTCTCCCTAAATTATAGAGAATGAAAGTTCAAATAACCCTCAATGAATTGTGAGCCAAGATTGTGTGGTTCCCTTAGCACAGTAAGAAGCTGGCTTTGAATCCATCTCTGCCCATCAGAGCCCCTGTGGCCAGATCTCTCTATCTCCAGTTGGTCCCCAAGGAGTCAGCACTCAGATGTTCTGGTCAGACCTCACAGGCTCATTTCCCAATCTAAACCTAATCAACATTTTGATTAATTGATTCGCTGGATCCCAGCAGGATTTCGCCATTGTAACCCCCCAGCTCTCTCAGAGCAGAGTGTGCAACTGCTCAAAGAGCACCAAAGGAGTGTTTGCAGTGAAGCCTTTGCTGTGTGTTTGTTTTGCAGCACCCTGGTGGCTGCAATCCAGTCTGCAGGGCTGACAGAGAACCTCAACAGGCCGGGGACCTTCACGGTGTTCGCTCCGACGAACGAAGCTTTCCGAGCCCTGCCCCAGGGGGAGCTCAACAAACTCATGGGTGAGCATTTGGAGGGCATTCAGGTGAACTGCTGCTCTCACCTCTTGGTGTGGTATGGGCAGGAATGGCCAGATATCTCTGCTGGATCTCATTCTTTGACCCTGTCTGTTGGAAGGGTGAGCTTCCTGCACAGCCAATTTGGAGAAGCAAAAAGCTGAGGATGCAGAGAGTGACACTGAATTCCCAAAGTGGGGTTTATACTGCCTGTGTTCTTGGAAGATGTGTTTGTAGTTTGTGCCACAAACTCACTCTGACTTTAATCTGGCTGTGCTGGTGCTGTAAGCAAGATGACTCCCAGGTGTTTCTAAAGGAACCAGTGAGGTCTCTGCTTTTCTCGAGGCTGAGAGAAGTGAGAATTTCTTCTCAACCATGGGTGTCTGAAGTAAATTTTGCAAAGAGAAGACAGTGGTCCATGCACAGCCTCAAGTTACACTGTATGACATTTAAGTAGCAAAAGGCTTGTTTCTCCTTTTATTTATACATAGACAAAGCAGGAGGTTCAGTTTGATCCTGGGAAGACAACAAATATTCCAGCCTAGTTCAGGTTAAGACCAGCCTCCTGAAAAGCACAGGCACACAGGCTGGGTGTGGAAAACAGCACAGGAATGTTTAATAATGCCCTCCTGGAAAAGCAGCACAATCTTTTATTTTCTTCATGTTCAAAACTGGCTGTGGTTGGAAACAACGTCAGGTATTTGAGAGTAATGTCTTCTGGTCATTAAACCCAACCAAACATTGACATCATAATTTGGGAAGCTTCTGCCCATGGTAGCTGGTTATCCTTTTAAGTGCAGGGACGAGGGACCTGTAATATCAGACTGCACATCCAGTCTAGCACTTAATAGATAAATATTTCAGAACTGTTTTGCAGCTCTGGTAAATGGCTGCAGGAATGAAGATTCCCAGATGTGGACACTTCAGATGTTCTTTTCTCACGCAAATATTTAGCTTATGCCTCTGATGTAGGAGTGAATCACACTGGGGAGGACGTGCAGCGTGAACTGTGGCCACCCTAAAAACCATCACGGAAAAAAGCTGAAATAAAAGCTTTGGAAGCATTGAAAGACAAGGGAGCTGAGGGAGCTGCTCTGGTTTTGTACATGGAGCCACCTTTTGCACTAGTGGGGCTTGCCAGGGACACTGCATCCTCTGAAGGAGAAGCAGGACAAGGGCTGCTGGCCCATATTCCTCTTCTGGAAAATAGATGGTGAAGGGGAAGCATCTTATCTTCCTCAAATCTGCTTCAAAGCATGACTAGATGAGTAGAGACTCAGTGGAGTGGGGATCAGGGCATCAATCCCTGAGCCAGTAGTGACAATTCTCCTGTACTTTTCCCCTTCCTACCCAGCTGTGAGAATTATTGCCAAGTGACACTGGCCTTGGTGACATTTGCAAATACCAGAGTGCTCCATCTGCTTCCTTATTTCACGTGGCTCTTTGCCCTGCCATCTCAGACTTCCTTGGGAAGTGAAAGCAGGAGCAGGTTCATGCTGTGCACAGTGAGAGAACGAGGGATGAAAACCCAAGAAACAGGAATTTCATGTTCTGGGCGGGTTTGGTAGGTACTGAGGTGGGACACTGGAAGAGCATCCTTTTGGACTTGCTGGGATCCTGACCTGCCCAGGCAGGAATGCCCTCAATGTCCTAAGCAGCTCCAACCTGGGTTTTATTTTGTTTTGGGTTTTTTTGGGGTGATGGTTTGTTTTGTTTGGTTTTTTTTTTCAATTTTACATTGTTTCTTTGCACTTTCAGGAAACGGTGGTATTTTCCACGTAACTCCATTCCAGCACATGAAATATGGGAAGCAAGTGCTGATGTTGTTTTCTCCTCCCCCAGGTAATGCCAAGGAACTTGCCAACATCCTCAAGTTCCACGTGGCCGACGAGATCCTGGTGAGCGGCGCCGTCAATGCCCTCGTGAGGCTCAAATCCATGCAGGGAGACAAACTGGAAGTCAGCATGGTGAGTTCTCTGGGATGGAGTTCTGTGCTCAGCAGGGCCATGAGTGTGTCTGTGTCTGTGTGGGAATCTCCCCTAAATGTGCTCACAGTCCCACCAAACAGAGTTTTCCGGGCTGCAGCAGAGGGACTGTTGCCATGTGTTCAATCCAACAAGCTGGAAGAATGAAATGTGGTTTGCTTCAGCTTTCCCCCCCAGAAGGCCAATTGTAAATGATTTCCAGGAGCTGTTATAAATGTAACCCTGAGTCATGGGGGAAAAAGCATAAATAAACGAAATGAATAGCTTGTTCAGCTAACACATCTCTTTTTGTGTAACCAAAATGATCTCTGCATGGGCTCCCCTAAAGCAGCAGGATTTATTTAGATATATAATTTCGTTTCACAAACTCTGCGCTGCATTAAGAGATCGTAGGATCCTCTATTGAGGAAAAAGAAAAAACATTTCAGAAAATAAATTACCACGCATAAGAAAATGCAGGACAAAAATGGAAGGAACAGTGTTTGCAAGTGCATTGAGTTGGCCAAAGTGCATGACAGACTCTTCCCCTGTCCAGTCCTGCTCTGCCCTCTCCTGATCCCATCTCCACAGCCATCCCCCTTGGCACGAGTGGCAGTGCCTGCTGCCACCAGGTTGCTGGTGGATGTGCTCTGCTGCCACGGGACAGCATTCCCAGCCAGAGCACTGAGAGAGCCTAAAGCCTGCCAGCCATCCCAGGGCAGACTGCTCAGGCTGTAATTTGTTTTTTTATCCTCCTTAATGGGCAAGAGGAATGAAAAGGCCTTCAGCCATCCAGTGAAGGAATGAATGCAAAGTGAGGGCTTTTTTAAACGACATCGGAAATAACAAAAAGTTTCTCGTTTTCTTTTTTTTATCTTTTCTTTCCCTGAACAGAAAAACAACGTGATACACATCAACAAGGAGCCCGTCGCTGAGAGCGATATCATGGCCACAAACGGGGTGATTTATGCCCTGAACTCTGTCCTACAGCCACAGGGTAGGTGAGAAACATCTGGGCCACCCTGTGACAGCAAAGCTGCTTCGGGAGGGGGTGGGGACACGTGGCAATGGCTTGGGTTTGGTGAGGAGGGTTGGGCTGCTGTGGGATTTCCACCAGCAAATAGGGGAAGGAAGCAGCCTGAGTGCTTCGGGTGCTTCAGTGCTCTCCGTGTCCCACCCTCAGCTTCAAGGCCCCAGGAAAGAGGGGACGAGCCTGCAGACCCCGCACTGGAAATCTTCAAACAGGCGTCTGCGCTATCCAAGGTAAAAAAAACTCTCACTGAAATCACACTGGGGTAACAGTGATGGCAAGATAACATCTCATTCACATGCTGACTTCCAAAATTGCCTGAAATTGCCATTTCAGGCAATGATCCATCCTCTCTCCTTGCATGATTTAATTATATAAGAAATAATACATTTGTCAACACGAAGCCTCAGTTTGCAGCAGGCAACCTTGGCATGGTGTTATATGTGTCAGCTTCCAGAATGAAGCTGTCATTCCAGAATGACAAAATCCATAGATTTTGGTGACTACTGACTATGTCAATAAATATATTGACATAATAGTGAATTATAGTCATAACAGTCATAACAGTCAATAGTCATAACAGTCAATAGTCATAATAGTCAATATATTGACATAAGTCAATATATTTTTATAATATATTTGATATATTTAATATATTGTATAAATACATAAACAACACATTCAACTATATATTTCTATTATTACATTACATTAGTTATAATATAAATGAATATGTAATATATTTTTATAAGTTGAATGTATTTTATATAACAGACTTAATATATAATTATAGGTGTATGTATATATGTATATGTATATTTATACATATATACACATATTTTTATATATACATATATATTTATATATACATACATATATTTATATATATATACATATATACACATATATAATTGACTATAAATAGTCAAATATATTGACATGCTAACTGCTCTTATGTCTGTCAGGGATCTGTTGTATTTATTATCTGATCTATTCCACGCAGGTTTCTCAGAGGAATCCTCGACTAGGTAAAAAACCAACTTCTCCACCTCGTTTTTAATTTCCATTGTATGTCCCTGTCCCTCAAAGAGGTTTATTCTGTTGTCTTGCCCTAAGCATGGCAGGGAGGGGAGGGCACAGGGAGGTGCTTTGTGTCTGTGCCACCCAACCTGCCCCTTCCCTTGGCAGCTCCCGTCTACTCCCGGCTACTGGCGAGGATGAAGGAGAACTCGGGGGGGGTCTGAGCCACGTCGTGAGCACCCACACATCAGGGCCTGCACCCCCCCAGCTCTGGCTGACAGCTAAAGAGAAGGACAGGATCGTTTTCAAAAACCAAATATCACCCTTAAGTTTATTTTTGTCTCCAGCGAAATGGATAGGAAAAGTGGAAAGCCATATATATATATGTATATATATTTTAAGACCGTTTTTTTATTTGGTTTTAACTTCAAAGTTCCCAGACTGAGGAAATGTTTTGGGGTTTTTAATTTCTGGGGGTTTTGTTGGGGGTTTTTGTTTGTTTTGTTTTGTTTTTTTTAATAAAAACTATTCACTACTTTGCAATTTTAAACATACCCAGTTTTGGGCTTGTTAAGTACATCCAAGGGCAGGTGCCTTTTTTTTTTTTAAACAAGCATGTGCTTCCTTGTTCCCTTGGGTTTTAAAAGTCTTCCATGAAATTCTGAACTGAAGGCTTTTAACAAAAGCCTCTCTATGGACAATGAGAAAATTGCATAGCTATAAACTATGGTTTGAAACATTCTCTTTTTTTAAACCTTTTTTTTTAAAGCCTCTGGGTAATAACTGTGCTGCCTTTTGTTCACGAGATTGAAATGAGAGTTCTCCCTGGCTGAAGCCTTCCAGTAAATGGTTCGTTTTTGATAATGGTTGTTTTTTAATAAAAATTAAAAATAAAATCAAAAATATAAATACGAGAAGCGATGACAATGCTTGCTTGGTTTTTTGGTTGGTTTGAGTTGCCTTTTGGCATCGTTTGCCCTCCTGAGCACGGGGAAGGAGGGGGGGTCACATTTGGCTGGGTCTATGTTAACAGGTTAAATAGTTACTGGGGTGGAATGGCAAAGCATTTCTCCCCTCTGATCCCGGCCTGGCATCATTTTCTGATGGTGCTTTCGTGAGCAGTCACTGTCACGCAATTCCAGGAGCACAGGGCAGCCACCCTCCCACTGCACATCCCTCCTGCTGCATCCTCAGCCACCTCCCCTGGCAGCTGGAGCTCAGCTCTCCATTCCGTGGTGCCAACAGCACTAACTCACCCACCAGGGCTTTATATCCCCTCCCAGTTAGTTATCACCTCGGTGAAACCCAGGATTGTGAGGCAAAAAACAAGAAAGAGAGTATCAGGTGCAGAATACAAAAAACCCCCAGATTGTTTTGGCTGCTCTGGCTGAGGAACACCCTGATAGTTTTCCTTCTATTAAAAGCCCAAACTGAAATCCCACACGCTCAGAGCCATCTGCATAACTCAAATGTGTGAAAAATAACCAAGCCCTTCTTTTATTTCCCTTCTTCATCTTCCCATCTCATTTTTCTTTACTATTTTTCTGGCATGATGTGGTCCTGGTGTTAAAGGCTGATGGGGAACCCTTGGAGCCCCCTATTCCCAAGGCAGATGAGTCCTATCAGGGGACTGAATTCTGGGGGAGGCTCAGCTTTTTGCCATTAGGGTCATTAAATATTCTTCCTTCAAAAGTCTGAGAGAGAGGGAAAGCTGCCTCACCTCTGGCTCTGTTACAGCACATACAATTGCAAGGGCTTTTTTTTTTGCTCTGCTTTGGTTTTTTTTTTGTTTGTTTGATTTTTTCCTCCTTGAAGCTTCATAATTAAGGGATATAAAGTCCTTTGCAACCTGGAAAGGTGGAAAGTAGATCTGCTTCTCATCTCGGTGAGTGCCCCTTGCTTGTACTTTCTTGATGCCTGGCCTGGTGACCAATTAATTGTTTCATGGCAAAATGAAGCCGCTGGAGTCGATGGGAGCAGGGAAAACTTTGCTTAGATGAGTTTAATAACTACAAGAAGTCCCATCTGCTGAGACAGGAGTTTTCATCTGGGAGTACAGCCTTGGCTTCCCACCCTGTGGTTTCTGGGCAGGCATCAAGACTGGTGGTGATGATCTCCTTTGTGTTTTGCTAGGCAGGGTTACTGGGTTTATGAGTCCCTCTGGAGTTCCTAGTAGCTAGAGGTGTGTTAACTTTGCAAACCAATTCCCTTTTTGCTCTCTCCCATTGCTTTTCTGGCTGGTTCTCTGGCAGTGCTCCTTCCCTTACTCTTCCTGCTGCTGCTCCATCCTCTGAGCTGCTGTGGGGTGCCAGCAGCAGCTCCCCACGGGGCTGTGGGTGCAGGGCTGCTGTCCCTGCTGTGTTGACTCTGTAATTTCCCTGGGATCCCACATCCTGGGAAGCCATCCCAGGGTGCCTTCCCACAGGCTCTCTGCTTGGAACCCCCCTGGTTTTTGGTGTTTCCAGATGATAGTTCATGTTGGTTGAAACTCTTGAGATTACATGATTCCCTCCCTTTCCCTGCTCTGAGTTGGTTTCTCATCCCCCTGTGCTCAGGGAGGGATACCCAGCTGGATCAGTGGTTGAGCTGCTTGAGTTGATCAGCAGGGACTGCATCCCCTACTTTGACTCAGTGACCCTTTGGGGACGTTTTTCCCCATGGATGTTCATCCATGAGCCTTATCCTGTGAAGTGAGGGTGGGTGCTGGCAGCCCTCCCAGCAAGGGGAGTCAGATGTTAATGCTTCAGCCCTCAAGGGGTGCACAGGGATGAAGCAAGAGAGCAGCTGGAAGATAGGGAAATGAGGAGTGCTGAAATGATGGCAACAAAAACTTTTTTGTCATTTTCTAAAGAAATATTTTTAATATTTTTTTTTTTTATAATGTGACAAAAGGTGGAAGTGAAAGTAAGAAGGAAGCTTCTGGTGCTGAGGCAAAACATAACTCCCCTGGGGAAGTGCTGGCTGAGGGGCACAGAGCTCCCATGGGTGTGGGAACCTGAGGGATGTCCCAGCCAAGGGCTGTGGTGGGATGGAGGACTGGGAGATCCCCTGTGTACCAATCCCATCCCACCCCAGAGCTGCAGGAGTCCAGACAGAGGCACTCGGGGAAGGGAAGAAGCAAAGCCTGATTTAGGAACTGCTGAGGGAGGGTCTGGGCAGCTGCAGAGTCCCTGGGGCAGCCTTGGGATGGGCAGCATTTAGGATGAGCCTTCCTGTGGCAAACAGCACTGGGGTGCTCAGCACACAGCCCTGTGGCACCAGGGGGTTTGGGTGTCTCATGTTGTCAGAGTATTTCCACCTGAAACCCAGAGTGGGGGTGAATGTCACCACGAGCCTGCACCAGGACTGGGGCAAAAGGAGCTGAGCTGAGAGCAGATAAGAGCCTTTTGGAGGAGAATCTTGCTTTTTCCCTCCTTTGAAGTCAAGAGTGTTTTTCTAATGAAAATTTGCAGGGATCTGCAGCTGCCCTTGTTTACTTTTTTTTTAGAATAATGATCCCTTCCCTCGCAGTGGCTCTGGTTCAGCAAAATAATTAAATGTATGCAGAAATCCACTGAGGAAAAGTACAGCTTTTAAGTGTGTGCTCTAAGTCCTGAAATGATGCCATCATGTCTGGGCTGCTGCTTGTGAGTCTCTTCTGTGCCTGTGGAGCCCCAGTGCTCCCCGGGGCTGGAGCAGGGAACAGAAAGTGGTGCCTCTGAAGGGCTGGAAAAGCAGATGCTGAATGTGAAATTCTGTGTTTCGGGAAGCCTCACGTGGTGGTTTTGCTTATTTACATCTTGAGACATGAAGCAGAGTTGCTTTTCTTCTAGAAGGTTCTTTTCCTTTCTGGTGGCCTTCTGCAGAGATATTTAAAGCAAGAGGAAAAGCAGGGCTGAGCTTTGCCCTGGGAGAGATCTCACATGAAGTGCTGGGGTGGAAAACACGTGCTCTTCCAATGCCATGGGAACCTTGGAGCACTGTTTGCTCGGCTTAGGAGGGAGGTTTGGAGCTGAGCTGCCCCGAGTGCTGGGGTGTGGGAGGGTCAGGCTGGGAGGTGGGTGATGGCAGCTCCCTGTGCCTCGGGACGTGAGGGGTGAAAAGGCAAAAGCCTTTGCCCCTGTCAAAGGCCAGGCTTGAGTGGAGCCAAGGCATCTCAGCCAGATGTGCTGCAGAAGGATGACCCCTGGAAGGGGTCACCTGGACACAGGGGTGAAGCCACCCACGTGCCATGGTTGGAAAACTGCACTGACTCCCTGCTTTTCTGTTGCAGGCAAATTCTTGTTTGTACACGTGATTTATTGGGAAGTTGTTGCACTGTTAGCTGGGGTCCCAGGAGGAGCAAAACCCAAAACTAAGGGTAGTATTAGTGTTGGTGAAAGACAGGCTTGAAGGAGCAGCTGGGATCAGAGGCATTCAGCTGTGGCTCAGGCAACTCTTGAATTATTATTTTTATTTGTTTTGACTCCTTTACTGTGACATATTTGAGATACTTCGTAGAAATCCGTAACTTTTCCAAAGAAAAATATTTAAAGGGGACTTTCTTTCCAACAACAAATGATGCCTCATTGTTTTGCAATACTTCCATGATCAAACACTTCGCAAAAGCTCAGCCCATTTCCCAGGAGGGGTCAGGGGTGCAGGAGCAGAGGGGCAGCAGTGCCTGGTGTGCCATGCAGCACACTGTGAGGGCATCCTCCTGCTAAGGCAGAATATCCCTCCTAAGGATTTGTTTTCATCTCCTGGAAAGGAAGGTGGCAGGAAGGGTTGGTTTGTTGGGTGCTACCATTCATGATACACTGAAAAATTCTTTCCGGGATGCCCAGACACATCTGTCCTGCTGCACTCTACCCTTGAATTTCCTGCAGGTTTCCTTGGAGTTTGGCTGTTTCTTCAGCTTTTGACTTGCCACCTGTCTCTTCTTTCTCTGTTCAGTCTTTCCCACAGGACTTGATCTGACTTCTGAACTCGCACCTTCATTTCTTTCACATGCAGCTTGTGCATCAAGCCCTTATTAGCTGGCAAATGCAAAACTCATTACATTTTAATTGTTACTTCTGGGAGAAGAATCAACATATCCTGTTTGGAAAATAATAGTGCAGAAGCTGGAAGCCTTCTCAGGGCTTTTGTTGAATTTCTAGTTTTGCAGAAGCAGGAGGATGAATTCCTGGAATTCAGGATTTCCACCAGTGCTGCTGTGTAGCTTTTCTAGCTCTCTGCCTTTGCTTCAAAGTTTGCAGTTGGGATAAAAGACCTTTCTCATGACCTTTAGGTGGAAATCCCAGATAATCCCCAAGTGTTACAATACTACCTTTGTCCACGCAGCACTTGGGAAGTTACCAACCTCCCTAAAGGAAGAGCCAAAGAAAGGTGAAGCATCCTGATGACCATGACAGTAGTCATGAAATTATAACTAAGGCTGTTCTAGTGTGAAGACATATCCATTTGCTATAAACTGTAGGCACCCTAATCCCTGTATATAGCACTGTGGGTGTTCTCCTGCCAGTGCTGTCAGTGCTGTTCATGGCTTTGGACAACACACAGCCTCCTGTGGAGCTGGAACCTCAAAGTTCAGGCTGTGAGTCTGGCTCCAAGACCAAGTCTGGTCCTACTCACAGCCAAACAGATCCTCACCTTCTTATCACTCAGAACCCAAAGTGCTCACACAAATATTTACAGACTCATCCCTGACAGTGGTACCTCCATCCTGGTCTAGTGGAAACTGTCTCTGCCCATGGCAGGGGGGCTGGAACTATATGATCTTTCAGGTTCCTTCCAACCCAAACCATTCTGTGATTCCTGCACTGAAGGGCCCCTGATTTTGGAATCCCTGCTCACAGGGATGGCAGTGCCACACCCTGCCATCGCCCCGCGGACGTGCACTGGCACCAGCCGGTGATTAAAGGAGCAAAAGAGGCTGGTTCCTTTCCTCAGCTCGTAACTAGAGAGCAGGAAAAAGTGGAATAAACAAAGCCAAGCTGCAGGACAGTCACGCAAAGCAAAGGGAACTGAGAGGCATCAGCACAAAGTGCTCCAGGACAACACCATCTGCGAGCACTTGAGGCGCAGGAAATGCTGCTCCTTAAGAAGCTGGTGGTGCTGCTGCGTAGGGCAGGAAACAGGCTGGGGTGAGGCAATGATTCCTTTCATTTGCTCAGCATATTTTGCCTCCTTTTACATAAAACCCGCAAATGAGGAACTTAAAGTCACTTCTCCTATAGAAGTTTTCGATTGTGGAATTTTTCCGTGGGCTTTCTTCTTCTGGGCTGCTCCTACCGTACATTCTTGCTGGTGTTGACCCTGAAATGTAGGGAAATGGTAATAAAATGACCTGTGCTCTGAACTTCTCTGAAACGCCTGTGAAGCTACAGAGGCTTTGAGTGGAGGACCCTAAAGATGGGGCACTGAGGTGGGTCAGCACTGAAGTGTGAGCCACAGTGGGGTGGCTCACCCATGGTCCTGTGCAGGCTTAGACATGGACCTGTGCTGTAGAGCTCCTGGTGCAGGTTTGGGAGATGGCCTCTATCAGGTGTGCAGACAAGAGGGGCCCGAGGAGGGTGATGAAGATGGGAAAGGGCCTTGATTTGAAGCTGTGTGAGGATGCTGAGGGCACTTGGTGTGTTCAGCTGGAGAAGGGGAGACCTCAGTTCCTTGGGAGGGGAAGAGGAGGGGCAGGCCCTGAGCTCTGCTCTGTGGGGACCAGGGACAGGACCCAGGGAATGGCTGGAGCTGTGTCAGGGCAGGGTCAAGTTGGATCTCAGGAAAAGGTTCTTCCCTCAGGGGGTGGTTGGGCACCGAACAGGCTGCCCAGGGCAGTGGGCACAGCATCAAGGCTGTCAGAGCTCCAGGAGTGTTTGGAGGATACTCTCAGGCATGTGGTGTGACTCTTGGGGATGGGCCTGTGGAGAGATAAGGGTTGGACTCGATGATCCTGATGGGTCCCTTCCAACTCAGCATATTCTGTGATCTGAGCTCTTCCTTCTGCCCTTTGCTCCAACTTGCTTATCTTTAGGTCATATTAATGAAAAGTAGAGGGAACTGAGCCTGGGTATACCCAGGGAGAGGGTGCCATGGTGGGATGCTTAGCTTGGAGAGGTGTTTCTGCCCTGCCCTGCCCTGGGGATGCTCGAGGGGAGCGAGGGAAGCGCAGTGAGAGACGCTCAGGGTAGGTGGTCCAAGGCCTGCTGACCAAACGTTCCTCCCCAGCTACTATATTTGGACACCACAAGCAAGTGATTTCACTTTCCTGTTTAAAAAACAGACCCCCCAAAGCCAGGCTGCTGGCTGCTAAGCCTGGCCTTGCAGCACATCCAGCTCAGCCAGCAGCAGCCCCTCTCGTCCCGGGGGTCACCTCGGGCAGCGTGGGCTGTGCCTGGGAGGGAGGCAACTGCAGAACCCCAGTGCTTAATTGCAACCACATTCCCCCAGAAATGTCTGCTGAAATATTTATAAATACAGCCAGCAGCTGCTAATGCCAAACAGGAAATTTTGAGCTGAACAAACTTTTCCACGTTTCTAAGCGGGGAAAGTAAACTGTAGCTAAGATCTGTATTTAAGAGAGAGGGGAGGAAAAAAAAAAGTCTAAATAGCAACAGGCTTCCACTGTTCCATATCCTGAGGGAAGTTCATGATTTCTTGAAGCCTTGGTTCTTTCAGCCAGTTTTCTATAAGCAGTACGTCTGCACAGTGATATAGGAGGTGGCTTTAAAGAAGAAAATTGGGTTATACCTCAACACAGACATGGTAAATGTGATTTCAAGGGGAAAAGAAAATAAAATACACAACTTGAATGGAAACCAATGAGCCAGGGATAAGGATGGTGGGAGCCATGGTCACCTGAAGGAATGGAGGCCTATTTTATCTTGCACTTCATGTTTTGGAACTTCTTTTTTCCCCCCCTTTCGAGTTCCTTTCTAGGATTTTCTTGTTTCTGCTCATTCATTACTTGGTGTTGAGACAATATTTTTGAGCACTAAAACAGAGAAAAAAGTGTAACACTAAATCTTCGTGGAATTATCTGTTTTAAATAACTTCTACCATTTATGAATTCATTAAATTCATCTTCAGGCAAGAAGCATTATTAGGCTTTTAAAAACTGATTCATGTCATTTCCTAGTCAATTATATTGAAATAGAGCTGGAATAAAGCAAATGTCCCTAGTGTGCATATGGAATCTGAAATTGTATTCTTCAGTTCAAGCATCTTCAAAATGAAGTGAAATACAGATGGAAAACCTGGAGTCTTTTGAAGAATGAATCCTTACAACAATAACTCAGTCTCTACTATCCCCACTATCACCTCCATATACAAATCTTTTTGAGCTGGTTTTTCCAGTTAAATTCTGTTTGCTGTGATACCTTAACGGGAAGAGAAGAGCTTTCTGATGCCGAGAATTTGTTTGTTTGTTTTTGACTCCTGGCCCTTGGTAGCAAATCCTTATCCACTTCCTCTGTGGGAGTTAATTTTCTTTGAAACAGGTCAATGGTTTGTGGCAAGCTTGGCTATGGGGTGCACAGACTAAATTACACTGCACTGTCTGGGGCGATTTTGGTGAGCAAAATCCACTTTAAGAGGCAAAAGATCGTACAAGGAAATGGAGTTTTAAGGATTCTCGTAAATTTTAGAGAGTAATGGCAGTAAGATCTTAGGAAGGCTTTATTGCAGTATAAAGTGTGGAGTTCAGCAGCAAATTTATTCATAGCTTTTCTACTTGAATGGGCTCTACCTGCTCTAATTCTGGGTGGGAAATTAAGCACCCGGGTGGGCAGCCCTGGGAAGACTTGAGTTTCTCATGAGGCTGTGGCAAAGGAAGATCTCAGCCTGGTGTGGGATGAAAGGAGTGTTGTTGGATGGATGTTCAGAGACACCCGTGGTGCTGAGAGGTCCCTGCCAGCTTCCTTGGGAATGGGATGTGCTACATTAGCTCACTATCCAGAAATTCATGACATGAGAAAACTGCTGGAGTTTCACCTCTATAATCCCCCTTTTCTTTCTGCTGAGCACCTTTGCAGCTTGGTGCTGGACTCCCAGCTTTTAGGTTTGGTTTTCCTCCCTTGTCGTTGGAAGGATGCATGTGGGGCCAAGGGAAGGGTTCCATCCCTCCCAGGCAGGTGGTATTGGCAGTAATCCTGCCAGTGCTTTCCCCATCCATGAGAGGAAACATCCCTTTGCCATTTCTTTTTCTCTTTTTTGCTGTCACTGAAGACACCATGTAGAAAGCCAAGCTGAACTTTTCATCAGCTGGAAAGACTCCATGGCAGCCAAAAAGAAAGGTGAGGACCTTTGGATAGTATCCTCATAAATGTTTTCAGTCAGGAGGGTTTTCAACAGCACATCTTGTTAGTTGTTTGTTACCACGGAATCAATCCTCCAGCTCCCTTGAATGCTGCCTCTCTCTCAGAGCACAGGTTTGCCAAGGTACAGTCTGTCACACTTGAATGACTTTTCCCTTGAGAATTGTTCAGAAGTGTGTTTGTCCTGTTGTGGAAAGTGAGTTTCTACCCTGGACCTGCATCACTTGCATCAGGGGCTTTTCTTCTGCTCCTAAATCCTGAGTGTACACACGATGTGCAGATCCCTGAGCAGCTCTTGCACTGCAGCACCCTCCTGCCATACCCTTTAAAGCATCTCTGGGTTTCCCTTTGCCTACTTGACAGCAGGGACCAGACTCCCCAGGGCCAGGACAGGCATGACAGAGCCTGAGTCACCAGCTCTCCATTTCTGGGATCTGGAACAAGTTTGAGCCTAATTCAACCCAGACACTTAGTGCCAAAGAAATGTGCCTCTGAGCCTCTGCAGATGTGTGGGCAGTCAGGGGGGCACATCTTAGCAGAGAGAAATGTTTTGTCTCATTCCTCACTAGGAGTTAAGCAGGACTTAACTGGGAGTTAAGCATTAGGAGCCCCAAGTGTCACCAAGTGAGGCTTGAAAAAGCAGTTAAGGCATTTTGCTGCCACCGGGTAAGACATCTGTGAGCTCTTTGATGACTTCTGTGAGCTCTTTGATGCACCCTAAGATAAAGATGTAATGGTGGGGGGCTGGAGTACCCACCTGGCTGCTCTTCCACACCACTTTCCCTCCAGGTATGGCTTTTCATACTCCTCAGTGATGGCTTTACCCACAACTGGCCTTGATGTGTGTGCATGAACAAGGAAACACAGATCTGAGGTTGACTTTGTGCTCAGCACTGTTGGAACAGGCTCAGCTCTTCCCTGTCTGCTGCCCTGAGACTCTTGTTTAGACTCAGATGTCTCCATGATCAGTGTCCACGGGGATTCATCCCAAACAGGCAGATGAAAGACAAAGCAACTGAGCTGTGGTTGGATGCTGTGGCTGTGACAAGGAGATCTATTTACAGTTCCAGTTTGGAAAGGCGGGCAATTAAATCCATTTTCTGCATAATTGATGAGAAAATTCTGGCTGCCTACCACTAGGCTCTAAGTAAGACCATGTCTTAGAAGGAACTTTACTCTTCCCAGGCCAGGGTGCTCTATGGCTTTGGGCTGTAGATTATTTTTCAGTCCCTAACCATTGCCTTGGATGGGCATTGCCTTATTCCTACCCATTTTTGGCACTTCTGTCTTAACATAAATAACTACTAAGGTGTTATTCTGATATTTTTCTTCCAACCTCCACGGGATTCACAGGGAATGACAGGAACAGAGCAATGCCAAGGGCCTCTTTTGCAGGGTTTGGTGGAGAACACCACCCAGGAGTAGATAACCGTGTCCTGGAAGGCAGAACTGACTCACTGCAGGCCAAGACAAACACTGAACCATAAACACTTTGGCCTTCACCAGCCACCACCAAACACAAGGTAACAGATGGTTCAGAGTGAGAGAACAACAAGATGTGAAAAAATGAGCAAGTCACAGATCTAAGTAGAGCTGCCCACTGCAGGTTGGGTTGTTTAAGGTCAAGGCAGACTGGGATGTCCATAAGGAGTGAGAGGAGAGCAGCAGCCAAAGCTCTGTGTGCCAGGTCACTGAGAGGTGGCATCACTCCACCTTGCCTTGGGCACTGGAGCTGCAGCACTTGAGGATCTGGCCTGGAATTTTTATTACATTTAGGAGCAAATTAGATCTGGTTTAGGAATTTTCCAGTAAACCCTCGTTTGCTGGGAAGTGTTGATTCGCTGAACCCAAAACTTTGACACTATGAGAAAGATTTCTTATTATATCCTGTGTGGGATTTTTGGTAGGAGAGACAGAGACCATCCCAGCACAGCTCACACCTGAGCTTGAGAAGCTGAGGCTGGTATTTCAGGCTGGATTTAGGCAAGAGGGAGCTCACCCATCCCTCAGGTGCTTTTTCCCACCTGAGGGAGGTCTCCCAGCACCTTCTGTGGACTCAGACAGAGCTGTGAACCACATGTTGGGCAGTACTTGAGCTGGCTGGCTCCTAAAAAAGCCTAAGGTGGTTTTTGGAGGCTGCAGGAGAGGATGTCCCCTAACCAACCATACAATACTCAGTGGGTCAGTCATGATGCACCCCTTGAGCTCACAGAACTTGCTGGAGACTTACAACAGGAGGAAGTTAATGGGTTCACATCTGTTCTTGGCTCCACAGTGCAGAGAACTGACTTACCAGGTTTAAGCATTTGACATCCTTTGCAGTTCCACAGAATCTTTCTGGCTGCAATAGTGGAAGAAGAAATTCTGCCTGATGAAATCCTTCCATGCATTAAAATGTACCCTGCCTGCTTACACTCTGCTTCTGATGCTTCATCCCCAGAGCAGTGACTATTACCTTAACATTGCATTAAAACTGGATCTTTCAGAAGCATTGGGGTGCTGCTGCAGCAGGAAGCTGTGGTTGGAGCTACTCACATCTGTGCCACACCCCAGAGCTCAGGATGGCAGCTCAGAGACAAGGGGGACCAGCAGCCTGAGCACCCCTGTCTGAGGAATTCTGGGCTTGTTCACTGTATGGGTTGAGGCACACCGACCTTGCTGGGCTGACTTCCCCCTGACAATCACACCTTTGGTGAGTTGGATGTGCCACACACTGATCCAAAAGCAAAAACTTGTATTAGTGCTGCTGTTCCAAAAGGGCCCCACCCACCAGGGATCTATTCATAGATGTACCCTTATCTACTTCCAACCCACTCCTTTGTGGAAAGATGTCTTTACCTTCTGTTTCCTTTGTTATTTTTAACCATGTCCAGGATTGAAATGTGAGATGTTGAGCTCACAGCCCTTTTGGTGATGGTCCTGGACACCTCCCTGCCCAGTGTGGGTGTGAGATAAGCTCCTGGTTTAGTCCCTCCCTACCCCCATTGTTCCTGGGATGGTCACAGAATAGTTTGGGTTGGAAGGGACCTTAAAAATCACCTGGTTCCAACCCCCCTGCCATGGGCAGTGACACCTTCCACCAGCCCAGGTTGCTCCAAGCCCTGTCCAACCTGACCTTGGACACTTCCAGGGATGGGGCAGCCACAGTTTCTCTGGGCATTCTGCTTCTTCATTTAAAGAAACTGTTTAAATAAATAGACATATACCCTCCTGTACCTAACCTATGTGCTCCAATACCTACTGCAGTACTGTAACACCACTGCTGCACCTACAGCAGCTCCATCCAGGGAACAAGTGCACATCCACATCAGTGTGGCCTTTCAAACCATGGCACAAGATCTATTTGTGAACAATGCCCTGTCCTTCTGTAATTTTGTGCAGAAGGGATGCAGGCATCTGTAAAGACTTGTTCTCCAGCAGCTGCCCTTGCTGCTAGCTTGATCTGGCAAAGGCTCTGGAATTTGTTCTGTGTTTCATCTGCTGGATTTTAATGAGGATTTTTCTCCACCACTCTACATTTTGCAGGGGCAGATGCCTTGCATTTTATGAGCCTGATGTAGAAACCCCACCACCAGGGTAAGGCAGAGGTGCAATGATGTTTACTATAAGCTCCATCCACATGCTTTTGGTTCTAGTAATCTGTTTCTGGAGAATAGATGGCAGTCTCTGGCAGTCAGATACGTCCTCGCTGTGTCACCATTCCTGGAGGAGCAGAATCACTGTCACTCACACCAAGCCTGTGTTTTCATTTGTTTGAGGGTGACTATAATTGGAACCTCCTGCAGCCACTGAAGCCAGGAGCCTTTTTGGCTCTGACACAGTTTGCTGAAAAGGCTAATGCAATTACTTACGTGAACTAATCTGTAAAGGATGTTTTTGTGTTGTCTCTGCCTTAATTGTTTCCAGCTTATGGCATGGAAATGTTATTGGCCCTGGGAGGCCAAGGGGAGAAGGGAGAGAAGAAATGTCAGAAGCAAATGGAAGGTTTAGATGAATGTAGGAGGTACTTGAAGTTTTTCCTCCTACTCCTACATTCTTTAAATCATGGGGAAAAAGGTAAAGCTATTTGTTTAAGTCACACTTGGTAGAGCAGCCTTGATCTGCCACAGGGAGCTGAGAACTGTTCTGTAGCTGCAAAGCTTTCTTAAAGTGGGTCATGTTGGTCTGCAGGCACCTCTTGCTGCCTGGGAGCAGGTCCTCAGCCTCCCTTCTGTCCCTGGTGCAAAGAAGGGGCTCTAGTAAAGGTGTCTGGGATTCCCCTCCCTCAGGAGATCCTACAGAGGGACTTGCTGTGCCTGGTGGCTGCTCTGGCATCCCGTGGATTCCCTCAAGTTGTTCTGCTGCTCCACATCTGCAATGTGGGTATTTCTAAGGAGAAAAAAGCTTGTAGGGATTTGTCCATTTTCAGCACTGGAGTCAGGAGGAACGTGGAACGTTTGAACTCCCTGTTTGGGAAGGGGGTGTTGGAAAGAGTGTCTGACTCTCTTGTATCTCTGAAGACTTCAACCATGCATGTCAATGCTTGGATCTGAGGGCAGCTGTGCTGGAGAAACATTCCCAGATCCAAGTGAGTCATTAAGCAAGGGCTGGGCTGAGGCCACGGCATTTGGAGTCAAGCTCCACTTGTCCCATCTCCAGCAGCCAGTCCTTTCCAGAGGCTGCATGGGCCAGACAACCTTTGCTCATTAACTAACACAAGAACATCTCTTCCCAGCAGTAGCTTCCACATGCTCAATTACTCACTTGACATCTAAATATTAACAGAAAAATGTCTTTTTAATACTGAAAGCTCTTCCCTTCTTGCATTCGTGTCCAAGCTGTAGCCTTTTGGACAAGCTTCGGGCTGGTTTCTCCAAAGCAAGCATCTCCTGCGAATGCTAAGCAGCTAATGGAAAGAGAATATTCATCCCAAGCACTTGGAAAGAGAGGTCATGAAAGTGTTTCATATGAAAGTGCAAATTTTAATGGCAGATAAATAAACTAGACTTCAAAGCCTACTGCTTTGCACTGGCTGTTCTTCCCAGGCAGTAAAGTTTCTCCCACAGAAGCAGAGCAGGGGAGGCTGCAGAACTGTGCTTATTGTGGGTGTTTTGCACATTTTTATGTAGTTTTCCTGGGATGGTCTCTCCCAGTACCTGTTGCTCTCCTCTGTTGCATTTTGAAAACCCTGTGCTCACAGACAGTGCCACAAAACCCGGCAGTTTTGCTAAAGAAAATATAAGCAAGTTATTTGCCTGTTTACATAAGGTTCCTTCAGGCATGTCAAGTATTTCAGTTGTGGAAAGAGCACAGTGGTTTTCATATGGTCAGACTGAGTGCAGACAGCCCAGGGATTTCAGAAATCATTTCCTTAAATTTATTGCTGTTTCAAGCTTTTGTTCTCTCTATAATATTGTGTGTCCTGGGTTTTCCTTTGCAGCCTCCTCACCATGTGCAAAACTGCTTTAAATGTGCTCCTGTATCATGATCCATTTGCTCAATAACTAGTGTTTCATGCTCAGTAGAAGAGCCTTTGCTTTGCCCTGCAGGATCAGGACTGATTCCCACTGAGCCCCAACCAAGACCTGTCAGTCCCAGGCCACCACATCCCTTCTGCAGAGGTGTTGGTGATCTGGGCAGCATCACCTCTCAGCAGAGAAGAGACCAGGACCAGGTTTGGGCTGTGCTGTGACACCCAGAGCAGCTCACCTGGCTTTGCAGAGCAGGGGATGGCTGGAGGTTCCCTTTCCTGTGCACTTTTGGGAAGCTCCTTTTGGAGCACTGCCCCTCGCAAGCAGGGATCTGCATCATCTTCCTCCTCCTGTTCCCTTTGCTCCCTGTGGACGTCCAAGCTGGGACAGCTCTCCCCAACCTCCTGGAAAGAGAACTGGACCCCCTTCTTCCTGCAAAAGCCCCTCTCTTTCTTGCTGGCTGTTGGAAGCTGGAGGGATTGGAGTCTAATGCATCTGGATACTGAAACAGTGAGGTCACTGGGGTGATGTCAGACAAGACACTTTTTTAAAAAAAAGTGGTGTTTTTTGCACCACTTTTCAATGTGGGGTCAGTGAAAAAAAGATGCAGTTAAATTTGAATTAAAAAAAAATAAAAATTGATGGAGCACTACTTTGAACAGCAGTTAATGGTCAAAACCAAACCCAGGAGAGCACCATCATTAAGACTCTTGGCTATTGCTCTACCATGTGCCATTTCTTTTCTTTGTTTGTGGTCACCCTGTTAAATTCTAAGCATGACCATCAGGTCTTGATGAAAGCATTTGTCTCTGATTTTACTCACCAAATATTTTGTTTCTATTGCGACCAAGAAGCTCAAGCCTTTGGCTGGGCCCTGTGGTTTTCAAAGGCTGTGGCTCTCTGTGTGGTTTTGTCATTCCACTTTGCACTCTGGAATGCTGATGCAGATGGAGAGCCAGGCGTGGGCCATGCACCCTTTGGCTCCTAATTTAACATTTCTAGCAATCACTGGAATGGTGTTATGGCACACTGGAGCCTTCCTCAGTCCCTCTGGGACTGAACCTCTTCTGGAGCCTGATGGTCTTGTCAAGAATTCCTTCAAAAATCAACTGTGAATCTCAAGTTTCGATTATTTCTTTATCAGCTGTTAAACATCAGCATAAATATGTGTCTGTTGCCATGTAATTAAGACTTGCATAAATGAAAATAGTGTCAGGAGCTGGTGGACTTTCTGTTACTCCATTGAAAAGTGGGACAATGTGGGTGTGGGCTGGTGAATGGAAAAAAAATTCTTGGAGGAAAAGAGCCCCAAGGTACAAAGATCCTCAAGTTTTCTCATTTTTTTGTTTTGCTTTTTCTTTTTTTTAGAGCTGCTGCCTCTCCCCTGGGCCCTTTCACATTTTAACAACAGGCTTTTAGCTTTAAGGGCTCTTCCTGAACTTTCCTGTCCACATTAGTGGTTGCAGATTGAAAATGCCTCTGCTCTGGTGTGATGGTGAAAGACTTATTTCTGTGTTCTTGGGTACTTAGTTTTTTTCTATAACCTCTTGGGGTTTTTTTCCCCTGCAGTTGCTCCAAATCACAATGTATTCCAAGGTTAAAGAAGGAAGGGTTCTGGACATCTGCTGTTCCTTTGCTGTAATACTCCACAGGGACTGAGGAACTGTCTGTTGGCAGGACCTGGTCTTGTTGTCCCTAAACTTTCAAACAAGAATTTATAGTAGGAGAAAGCAAAGAGAGAGAGTGAGAGAAACAAGCAAGGTTTCCTTAAAAATTAACTTAAAAATGAAATTAATGGGGTGCTAAGAGGATTTAAAGAGAAATGCCTGATGCTCCAGAGCTCTTGGATGAATTCCTGGGGGCTGCAAAAGGTGAATAGGGAATTAAGGAGGAATTTAGATGTTTCCCTCTAGGATGGATTTCTCTCCTGAAGCTTTTCCTCAGTTTAACAAACCTCCTTGCAAGACCTGTCTTATGCAGCAACAGTCTCTCCAGCTAAAGGTGATACCAAAACCTTCTACAAGACCTGAAGGAGAAGCAAAACAAGCTTATTTCTGCATCCCTGTGCTGGTCCAAATTCTGCTGAAGTTAAGAGAAAGCTTTTATTTCAGTATTTTGTCTCTGTATTTCTATAGTTTTGGTCAGTGCCTTGTAGGAGGAATCAGAACTGTTAAAATACCAAGGGGACTGAGATCCTCCAGTCCTCTCTGCTAGTAAAACAATCTCATCTCTTATGTGACACTTGAGTTGTCCAACCTTTTCCTCTGATGTGAAAAACATGCTGACAGCAATGGAATCTGCTCATTTGCTGCAGGAATTATTGCTTCAGTTTGGTGCCATGGTAAATTCTGCTTTTACAGGGAAGATGTCTGGAGTTTAGTTTGTAGAAGAAAATTAACAATAAGCACGGGAGGCTGATAAGAAGAGCTCTGCTTGGCCTTCAGCCAAGCAATTAAAAAAGCAGAAAAATTGTAAATGAAAGGGAATTTCCCTGCCTATCTAGATTCTAATTTTGTTTCTATAAAATAATTTAATTTAGTTTAATGGAATTTTTCAAAGCTGAAAATTACACTTAAGGGGGAAGAAAAAATAAGCTGTCAGTCAACCACGCTTTTAGAGGTAATATTACATTAGGGTTTGTATTTTATTGTATTTTCCTTCTACCTGCAGAGAAACTCTGAGCCCTCATCTTTCAGAGTGAGGGCAATTTAATTTCTAATACCAAGAAATGAGATGTAGAACAAAAGCACTGAGATGTGGAGGGGAGATGATCCAGGGTGTGACAGCACACCCAGTTTCCATAGCCTGGAAAAATGAGTTTGACCACCTCTGGCATTAATGGTGGACCTCTGGCTGTAGCCTTTGAAAAATGGGGGAGTTAAACACCTTCTTGGATGACACTTGGCCAACCATTCCAACAAGAGGAGGGGTAGAGTCACCATCCCTGAGAGTGTTCAAGAAACAAGTGGATGTGGCACTTCCTGATGTGTTTTACTGGGCATGGGAGGGTTGGGTCAAAGGTTGGACTTACTGATCTTGGAGGTCTTTTCCAACCTTAATTATCCTGTGGTTCTAAGGTAAATAATGTGGGAGTGCAATGCAGTCAGGGAGGCCTGGACAGGTCCAGTGGGCAGGGGATTTGTTTCCAGCATGGAAGCAGCCAACCAAGCCCACCCCTCCTGGCTCCTGCAGGAAAAAACATCCACCCAGCACATAAAGCTTTTTTATTTTTCATTTTCTGGCTGTGATCCTGTTACACTGTCCAGAGGCACCACTGGCCACCCCCTGCCAGCATCCCATTTTGCTTTGGGTCTGTGAGTCTCTGAGGTCCTCTTGGAGCCCCAGAGAGGGGAGGGATGTGACTGGTAAAAGCCTTGGCTTTGATGTGATGTGGTTGAGGTACATGTGGGCTGCACACAGGTAGACAAACAAGATTGTGATATTTTCAGAGCACAGATTGTTTGCCCCTCAAAGTGGGGACCTGCTGTGTCTTGCCAGAAAGCCCAGTTTCTGGCAGAAGACATTGTTTATAGAGAGCCAGTCTGGGGATATAGAGTTGCTGCTTGTCCTCAGGCTTGTCCTGTATATATCTGCCTTTATTTTAGTTGGATAATTGTTGGCTCTGGAAATGTTTCCTTCGAGTAATTACAGCTTTTGTTACTTCCTTTGTCTCAAACACGTGGTGTGAGGGAGCTTCATTGCTTCTTCAGGGCTTCTCTCTCATGACTGGATTTCTTTTCCCTGCCAGTGTGTTCAGAAATCCCCTCTTAAAATGCATCAGGTCCTTCTAAATCCCCTTAAACTGACTGAAGTGGTAGTTTGGGGAAGCAGACAAGAGTGGGTTTGGGTTTGAAGGACTTACTTCCCACCCATGTCTGCTTGTTTTTCTGGGTGTTCTTGAAGAGCTGCCTTGGTCTCACTTTGCTTAAACCCTTTTAACAGATAAGGCTTATATATTTTAAACATTTTTAAGATCTCCAGCTACAGAATTTACTCCTGGAGATGCCAGGGGAGCAACATTCCTCCTGGGGGCACTCCCTGAGAAGTGAGTCTAGGCAAGCATTTATTTTGATGCCATCTAACAAAATGCTTGTACAAACTGGTGTTTTCTTCTGAAACCCTCTTTCTTCTTCATGGCAACGTGCTATTTCAAAATGGAGGGAACAGGTTTGTGTTGTGGAAGGTGATGCTCATAAGGAAATAATGACATCGGGGGGGCCTTGTCACTCTTTACAACTCCCTGACAGGAGGGTGGAACCAGGTGGGGGTTGATCTCTTCTCCCAGGTAATAAAGGAAAAGACTAGAAGAAATGGCCTCAAGTTGTGCCAGGGGAGGATTAGATTGGATATCAGGAAAAATGTCTTCTCTGAGAGGGTTGTCAGGCACTGAACAGGCTGCCCAGGCCAATGGTGGGGTCACCATCCCTGCAGGGATTTAAGATGTGTGGATGTGGCACTCGGGGATGTGGTTTAGTGGTGAACTTGGCAGTGCTGGGTTAACAGCTGGACTCGATGATCTTAAAGGTCTTTTCCAACCAAAATAATTCTCTGATTCTATGAGGGAACAAATGAATTCATGTTCAAGCAGAAAGTCAGGAGGTGATGCCTCATGTTCTGCAGCCCACAGTCACCGCCCTGTGCGTGATGCCAACTTGTCTGGTCACAATTGTTGAGATGACAGAAGGACAGATCTCCTCACATAAACAGCAATGACAAGACAAAAGAACCACTGGAGAAAGGAGCTAAATTTGGCTGTATATATAGATGACTCACACACAAAAATCATCCATTTATAGGTTGTCTCCCGGACGGTGACTGGCCCAATTCCCCCTGGAGCCAGTGGAAACACTTACAGGGATTTCAGTGGGAGTTCAGCTTGGCCATAGGGAATATTTTCCCCTTTGTAGCTCTTTGATTTTTGTTGAATTGTTTCTTCCAAGGCTGCAGAGCGTTAATGGGCAGCAGTGTGAGGAGGCAGCACCTAATCCTTAAAGCATCACTTCTTCTGCTACTGCTGAAACATGACTTTGTGTGGAAATCATGTCTGGGACACTGGGGAGAGCGAGGTTGAAGCAGATGTTGGTGCAGTGCTGCCTGGAGGTTGCTGCAGGGAGATAATGTTTGATCACCCATCAAAACAGCATCTGTACGTGTGTGCCACCAAGAGAAAGCTGTGGGGCTGGAGAGGGACTTGGGTGGTGCCAGGGAGGGAGAGGTAGAGGCTGGAACAGGCAGCAAGTGACAGACCAGAGAATGGGTTGGCTTGTAAAGGCCATTATTCCATGTAAAGGCCATCCAGTCCAACCTCCCTGCAATGAGCAAGGGCACTTTCTAGATCAGGTTGTTCAGAGCCTTACCTAGAATGTTTCCAGGGATGGGGCATCCACTACTGGTTCTCTGGAGAACCAGTGCCAGTGTTTTACCACCCTCACTGTTAAAATCTTCCTTACACCACCCTCAGGTGGTGCTGGGGGTGTGGGTCTGGAAGGAAACCTCTGTGCTTTGAGTGACTCCAGAGAAAGGTTTCAAAGTGTTACTCCTGCTAGAGCAGTGATCCCAGTGCTTCTCCAAGGAAGCCATATGGAAACGGGGATTAATTGCAGACTCCTCATAAATATTTGTGTGTGTTTACTCACCCCTGAACCTCTTCTGCAAATATCATCAGCAATTAAACCCCGTCCCAGCAGTCCTGCTCTGAGGCTGCTCTGGTGACTGGGGCTCAGGGGAAGGGGGGCAGTGGGTGCTGTGGGTGTGACGTGACCCGTGGGTGCTGCGTGTGCTGCTGGTTGGGGTTTGCTGCAGGGGTGTGCTGGCACAAACTGCAGCTCTGCATCCTCTCCTTATGTTTGCGGCTCTCCTGGGGATTTTGGGAGACAATCTAACCCCTAATCAACTGTTGTGGGAGCTTAATTAAACTCAGGGCCATGGCAGAGGGAAAGCAAATGTCCCACCCGAGCGGCTGGGGCTGCTTCCTTGGGAGGTTCCTGCTGCCCCCGGGCCCCACACCAGCTGAGGATCCTGTTAGGAGAGGGAGGAGGAAATGGTTCAACCTTAAACAGCCACTCTGATAATGTCCATTGGTCTGTGCAGCCTCCTATCTACCCACAGAGGGGTTAATAGTGTGTGACTCCCTGGCTTTGGGCATGGATGGGTGCTCCAGCTCTCCTCCAAGGTGTGGATGGGGAGATCCCACAAGAGAGTGGTTTTTATAGGGAGATGGGGAATCCAGTTTCTCCAACACTTTTATGCAAATGTACTGATTCAATTTCACAGTGGTTGGGAACCCCCAAAATCAGAATTTAATTAAATCCCTACACAAACCTTATTGGGGATGAAATATTCTCTCCCTCCTTGGAGTTAAACTGCAAATAGAAGTTTCTGGTCTAAATAAGGTAGAAAAGGAAGGTGATTCCCAGTGATTGGATCTTGGTCTGTCTGATGGGCACATGTGCTTTGTCTCATTCAGCAAGGTTTGATTTGGAGTAGAAGGGGAAGGGCAGAAGTTGCCAATATGCTCCAGTCCCTGTGCCCTGGCAGTGGGGACATGGTGGCTCCTCAGCAGCTTTGCTGAGCCCTGAGGCCAAAAGCACTTCATCCCTCCTGCACCTCCCTCCTCTCATGCACCAGTGGCAGCTGCTGCTGGAACAACGAGGATGTGTCCTTTATTTTTTTGAAACTGAAAACAGGGCTTTGCTCTCCTGGGAGCTTGGTAGTTGTATCCCGAGATATTTGCCCAAGCCTGGGCTCAAAGCAAGGGCTGCTGCTCCTCACCATCCCCGTGGGAGTTTGACTTCAGTGAACAGCTGGATTTCACGGGAGCTGTGATGGCTTCGTGCTGAGGGGGCACAGCCAAGGTTTGACCCAGGGAGAAGCAGGAAAACACAGCCCGAGAGCTGCCTCTGCTCCTGCCCGTGCCCAGCAAGACCGTGGGCACGGGCAGGAGCTGCCCAGCAGGATGGATGGATGGAGCCCGCCCAGCTGGATGGCTTATCCCGGCTTCCCCAGCTCTGAGCAAGAGGTCCCTCTGGTGGGGATCTCTCTCCACAGCCAGCCCAGAGCGGCACCGAGAGCTCTGCGCCTCTGGACCAACCCCACGGGCAGGGCTGGGCACCGGCAGGTTTGTCCGTGTGACCCCACAGCGAGCAGGGCGAACCCCTGCTCCGCGGCGAATTCCTGACACCCCTCTGTGCCCCTGCTCACCAACCCTTCCTCCCCGGCTCCTTGGGCTGCACTTTCACTGGATGTGCCCGCTGTGCCCCGCCAGGCTGCCCGGGAAGCTCCCGATGAGGATCCAGGCTCTGTGCCAGGGCGTGGGGGGTTGGCAGCATCTCCCTCCTTTGCAGCCTTTGCAGCACAGGGGCTGCCCCAGGACCGGGGCACGGGGACTGGGCAGGGTGAAGGCAGCAGGGTTCGCCACTCACCCCTTCAACTGCACTTTCCTTGCTGCAAAAAATAACCCAGGAGGAAAACCAGGGCACCTGGCTTGTTTGCCAGGAAGCAAACCACCAGGGAGAGGTTTGGTTTACACTTCGAACGAGCAGTTGTTGATGGCACAGAAACGATTCCACGGCAGAGGTCAGCAGGGAAGCTTTTCCCCGGGAGAAATCACCTCTCCCCGGCTTTGGACACGCCGAGTGTTGTGGCTTGCCCGGCTTTGTTTATGATTCCTGTGATGTCCCCACCCTGCATCCAAGGGCTTGGCAGCCTTGGGGAGGGAAGGCAGCGCAGGAGCGGGGTGGGAATGCTGCGGGACAATGCAGGCACGGGGTACAAGTGCTCACGCTGGGCCAAGGTCAGCTATTGTTCCCGGGAGTATAAATAGCTGTGCTGGAACAACGCAAAACGCAGCCTGCAAATCAAAGCTTCACTTCTGCTTTAGCTCTGGAGTGAGGAAAGTGGGACAAGTCACCGGGAGAGAAAGGAGCGTCTCCAGGAATGCCCTGCCCACAGAGCAGGTCTATAAAACACTGTTATAAACTTATCCCTGAATTTCCTGCTCCTGCCAATAACAAGATTTTTTTTCCTTCCCTGCAAATTACAAGAAGTAATTTTACATCTGCTCTGAGATGTAAAATAATAAACCTGTTTTGCCCTGTTACAAATAAATGTGACATTTTTGTGTCACAAATACAAATGACAATGTTCCTTCAAAATCAGGTTCAGGAAAAAAAAAAATCGAGTTTCTACTTGATGAATTTTCAGATGCAAGAATTACATAGTGATTTTTTTATTTTATTTTTTTAACAGCACAGTCAAACCCCAGCAAAATCCTCATCAGTATTCATCCCTTGGGTGAAGATATTGGGTTTGCTACTTTGGAGGAGGACTGGCTCTGCAGGGTAGTTTTCTTCTCCAGTGCAAATTCAAGAGTATTAAAAGTGAAAACAGTTCTTGTTCAGTGGCTCCTGGTGCCCACTGGCAGCCCATTCAATGTGGTCTGTGGTTGCAATCTCATCCCACTGATCCTGGCTGAAAGGGTTAATCCCTCACTAAATCTTTAAGTGGTACTGTCTGGCTCTGGACTTTCCACTCCAGCATGTTGGGGTGGCTTTGGGACACTGGAAGAGCAGGATATCCCTTTTGATTAGTAGGGTTCTCCTTTCAGAGAAGAGTCCTGAAATTAATTTAATTGAACCAAAAGCAGTTGTGAATCCCCCCCCCCCTCCAACCTCCATTTCTCCATCTGAGAATTTCCCTTCAAAATGAGTAGCACCCTAAAACCCACCCATGCTTTGCAAATCATGTATTCATTGAAGGAAAAAGACACCACAGATGAATTTTCATTTAGCATGTTGGCAGAATGCATGTGCAGAGCCCAAACTGGCTGGGAAAAGGCAGTTTCAGAGAAGCTGTGTAAAATTGTGACAGTGTGAAGTAGTTTCAGGCTTCTCAGAGCCTTTATCCACATCCATTGTGCAGTTTTCTTTATTAAAGCATTTATTGTTTCTAGAAAGTGACTGAAAACCTGGACTTGCCTCTTCCCCCTTTCTGTGAGCCAGAAGCTGTCGCAGGGATTTGTTTGTGCCTGTCTAACTGCTTTGTGGAACCATGAGAGGAGATGGTCTGTGCCATTCAGCACTGGTGCTGCTGGGTTCATGTGTGGGACCCAATGGAAAGCTGTGCATTTCGGCTTCAAAACTCTGATTGCAAGAAAAATGCTCTGAAATGTGCTTTGATTGTATTAATTACAGCATTACTGCACCTTACAGCTTCAGTGCATGTGTTAGTTTATATCTCTCCTTCCTCTGCCTTGTGAGCCCAGGAGAGATATAATTACAGCACATCTTTCCTTTTTAAGTTTCCTGCTGGGATATTTTCTGCTTGAAATCAATGCCTGCCAGTGTGCCTGTGAAATTTCCTGAGGAAGTTGTTTAAATGGTGCTGTAAAAACCGGGACTGATTTTAGTAAGCAGGAGCAATCCAACATTGTTCCCAGAAAACCCAGAGCACGGAGGGAAGCAGAGGGGCAGAGAGGGGCTGGGGAGTTGGTGCCCATCAGCTGCTGGTTGCATTGCTCTGGGAAATACCTGGGAATGAAAATAAGTGGGGGGAAAAAAGGAACATGGATATGGAGTAATGCAGATATGGGACAGCAGGAAGGATTGTCCTCTTCAGTGTCAAACAGGAAGGTCTAATGAAACAAGGGAAACAGCATTATTGCTTCAAACTGCTCTACTTACAGAAGGTGTTCTCGTGTCCCATTAGCACAGTGTAGAGTTCCGTTGTGGGAAATAGCAGAATAATTCCCTTTTTCTCTCTTCCAACTGTGTCCTGTCAGGATGCACCCAGGCCAGCAGCAAAGCTCTGTTTGCAATCCTGATCTTCTCTGCCATGCACTTGGCACCAGCAGCAAGTGGGAGAGTGAGCACTGGCCAGCTGGGAGAGGCCCCCAGGGCCGTTTTCCCTGGGGAGAGTTCAAAGTCAAGTAAAAAAAGACCTGTTCCTTCCTCTGCTGTCATCCTTCCCTCGCTGTTGTTACGTTCCCAGGAGAAGAGGATGTCCCTCTGGCTGCAGCTGGGGGTGGTCCTGCTGTCTGCATCACTCACAGCATCCTTGAGGGGGTCAGGCTGAGCTGGGAGCACTGCCAGGCTTGGGGAGAAGGGGAATCCTCACACAGGTGCCAGGCTGCTGCCCTGGGGCTGTTGGGCTGGGGCCAGTGGTCAGGAGGGTCCCTTCCACATGGAGCTGTGCTGGGCAAGTTCACGACATCCCCTTCCTAAGCGCTCGAGCCTCTGTGCTAAGAGCACCTTGGTGTTTGAAATGCTGGCTGTGAGCACTGGCACCGTGCTGTGAGCTGGTGTTTGGGGTGGAAGATGAGAGCAAAGGGCCAGCTTTTTGGCACCTCTAGGGTTATGGATATGCTTTACATCCATTCGCCATCAGATGGAGCAGTTTTGGAAGCAAAGCCTAGAATTGGTCCACTCTGCCCGAGGCTGGGATAAGTGTGCTATAGCATCCTGTTCTCAGCTTTGGTGAATCTTCAATTATTTGTCTGTGTGCCTTTATCTGTGGGGTAAAATAACGTGTTCACAAATAACTGTCAGCAGTTTGGTAGCCCTGGTGCTTTTTTGGGAGTTGCAAGATGCAGCTTTTGGTTTGTCCATGCAAAAAAATAGGAATTCAGCCTGGAGCACTGACTGGGAGTGCAGGGTGACAGGGACTGCACCTCCTGAGAAGCTGGGTCTGCAGGAAGGAAACTGGGGGAGGCCGTGCTGGTCATGGGAGCTGTAACAATTTGGGGCAAGTGCATCAATTGTGTAGTGATGTTTCAGTGAGGTGGTGAAGCAGTTCCCCAGGGGAGCGAGCAGGGCAGGGAGGGCTTTCCAGGCCACAACCTGGTCACAAAACAAGAGCAGAGTGTGGGTCAGACGGACTCAGGGATGCTTCTGGCATGTTTTGGGATGCAGCCAGGTCTCCTGCTCCGTGCCTCTAACACAGATCTGTCCTGTCTCACCTGGGATATCTCCCTGATTTTGTTCCTGTGGACATTGGTTCAATTGAGCCAGTCTGTGCTGCTTTGCTCCAAGAGCAATAATCAGCTGGTTAGGGCAGATATTTGAGCCGTGCTCCAGAAACTCACTTTTAGTATTTACTTTGACACTACAAGAGTAGTACATCAATAAGTGCCTCTATATTTAGGCATTGGTCCATCAAGGGAAGTTTGCTGGAATCTGAGCTGTGGTGAAGTGCACAGCAAGGTGGGGATAAATCCTGGTCAAAGCAGTGGAGAGGAATAAAAATGCTGGATTATGAAAGAGAGACTGAAAAAACCCCTTTGCCTCTGGAGGGCTCTGGGGAGAAAAGAAAGAGTATTTTTCTTTCTGCCTGTGTGACTCCAGTTCCAGCAGGCACAGACTGCACACTGTCTCCATCAGCATCTCAAGTGCTTCACAGGAACACACCTGCTGATTCCTGTGAATAACAGAAGTTCAGTGAGGTGCATTAAACCCGTGTTTCCTTGCAAAGAATCTCCAGGAGCTCCATAATGCTGTTTTGGCAGGTTAATCTGGCAGTGTTTGTAGTGATGTCTTTAGAGAGTCATTAAACCCTTTAGTGGCCTCTTGCTTTTCCTAAACAAAAGATCAAACCAAAGATTTTTGTGAATAATAACCTGAGTAAAAAGACTTGATAAACCCTCTTACATCATAGGGTACCTCATCATCCTTATGATTCTGGGACAAACATCCTTAAGATGTCTCAGTGTGGGACAGCATCCAATTGTTTGGAGCTTCCCCAGGCACTCAGCAGCCTGGTGCCCAAGGTGTGCCCCATCACCGTAGGGGTTTGATTTGATGTCACTTGTTGGTGACAGACAGCTGTAGGTGTCAGGGGTTAAATCCTGGGCACCCACCAGGAGTGAGGAGCTCTGCAAAGTGAGTTGGATTCCTCTCCCTCCTCCTTGCAAAGGCAGCTCCAGCTGGGATGCAGACAGGGAAGGGCCAGAACAGGGAGATGACAACCTCCCTCGCACAGCCCGGCCCTGCCCCCCCTAAATCCACTCCGTTGTTTTTGGCCACTAAATGAAAGCCAAGCTGAGGACTCGATCCAAAACTTGGTCCCAGGCTGTGTGGGAGAGTTTGCATATGAACCTACAAAGGACAGACTGTTTTGTTTGGGAGGTTTTTTTGGTGGATGGCTGATTTCCCTCCTTCCCCCCAATCAATTCATTGTAGGTTTCGCAAACAATATTAAGCCAATGATGTCTGTGCCAACAAATTGTGATTCTAATCCTGCTTCCTGATACTTGCAATCCTGATTGTTTGTCTGGGTGAGCAGTTTGTGTCAGTTGGCTTCTTCCCTGCCTCCCAAATAAATCTCCCACTTTTGGGAAGCCCTCTGCCCAGGCCAGGCTGGCAATGGCTCTCCTTTCCCAGCAGTGCTCCAGCTCTTCTGCAGAATTAGCAGTCATCCCACAGGGATACCCATCTCTGCTGTGGGATAGGGGCTAAGGACATACTGACATGGATACTGGGATAAGGGTCTGGCTTTAGGATAAGGGGCAATAACGGGAAATCCACTGCACACGACAACCGGTTAATTTTCGAGCAGCCTGTAGCTATTTTAGTTACAGTCTCTTTTAAGGAGATCAACACTGAGGGCAAATTCCTTCCCAGATAAATCATGCTCATTCCACACGCACGAGAAAAGTGGGGAATTTTGTTTTTCAAGTGGCTGCTTTGCATGTTTCCCTGGCTGGCAGCTCCTGTGCCAGTGCCAGGGCCGGGCTGCCTGCGAGCGATGGCTGTGGCTCCCAGTGAGCAGGGGAGTTGGAGCCTCTCGGGATAACTCCCCCTTAGATAACACTCTGAAAGGGCACAAGGTTCTCTTAAAAACCCTTTTAGAGAAGGTCTCAGCCCTACACTCTTAATAAGCTTTTGGGCTTTGGGATAAGTTGTTTGTTGTTTAGAAAGGAAGGGCAAGAGCAGCCTCAAGGCACGAGCTGCTTTTCCTTCGCTCTGCCAGGCTCCTTTACATCCCAAACCTGAGGCAGCTTCGGCTCCTGCACTCCCTGCACACCCTTGGGATGTCCCAGGCAGGAAGGGCAGCCAACAGCAACACCAGAGCTGTGGCCACCCCCCTGCCACAGGACCCAGCTGTTTCCATGTCACCGCTGGCCCGAGCTTTGCTGTTCACCTGCCCCGTTCACATGGCCCAGCAGTTCCTCTGCAAGATCCCAGAGAAGATCCATGAAGGCCAGGAGTGCTGCAGTGGTGAGCACTGTGGATGCAGCAGGTCTGCACCTCCTCGTGGGGACTCAGCATCACCTTTCTGTGCTCGATAGTGACAGGAGGAGGAAAAGTTTTGGTCTTTGCCACCTTCTCGGAGCTTCATTGCAAATACCCTGGTGTGGGAAAAGAGGGGAGAACCTGAAATGTGGTGACCTGATCTTTCCCATTCCTGTAAGCAGCTGTAGCTGAGTGTGGAGGTTTCTGTCTCTCCCATCTGTAAGCTGTGCACATGGAAAACAGAGAATTCCCACCTGCACACACACACACAGGAAGCTCCATGCCTTCCACCAGGACCATTCAAGGAGAGAATTCCTCTGGAGATACTCAGCCCACATGGACACCACCAGTATTTGTCCATTTTATCTAATGAGATTTATCTGCCATCTTTTCGTGGTTGAGCTATAAGTGTTTTAGCTCTAAATCAGTTGTAAACATGGCTTAAATTTTCCATGTCTGTTACTGGGAGTGTGGAATAACTAAAAGAATTAAGTTGTTTTAGTTGTCAGAAGCAATTCTGGCAACTTCCATGCAGTCTGCACAGGTTTGTACTGCATGAAGAGGCCAACATTGCCCTTGGATGCTTTTAAAACTCCTTGCATGTTGTAATTGGTTTATAAAACTATGGCAAACACTGTGAAAGGGGCTTCAGTAAATCATCTAGTCTGTTAAACTGGCCCAAAGCTAATTTGAGTCTCTAGCCAAGATAATGGATTTGGCACCCATTAAAAGAGATGGTTTTCTTACACTTGCATTAACAGTTCTAGATTTAAGGGTTAAATTGAGTTCACCTTTGGAGGAGTCAAAAGCATGTGGCTTGGGGGGGATGTATCTCTGGGACCCTTGTGCTTTGTGTGAGTTTTTAATATCCCATGAATGAGCACCAGCTGAAATGTTCTGCTCCTTGCTGTGGGTAACAGCATCTCCAGGAGGAAAGGCTGCAAACTCTTCCTGTGTTCATCAGTAGCTCTAGTTTCTGTAGCTGGCTCCTGTCTCCAAAAGGACCTGAACACATGGGCAAACTCAACCAGACTGAGTGAACTCGGGGGTCCTGGGCTTCATTCTGCCTCTCCAGTCTTCCCCTCTCCACTCCCATGAAAGTGCTCACATTTCCTGGGGTGTGCTGTGCATGTTAAACTTCTCGAGCAGGTCCTGCTTTGGGCAGCATCTGCTTTTCCCAGTTCCAGCCCTGCTGCAGCCCTAGTATTGTTTTACAGGGATCTGAAGGCCATGTGTGTTTGTCCCTTCCACGGATAATGTCGTTTCTGTTAAGAACCATCACGTGCTTTTTGTTTTGATCCTTTTCCCATGTGCTTGGGATGTACTTGGGGTCATCCTTGCTGCAGGCTGCAGATCACGTACAGGGCAGGGAATATTTATCTGCTGGATTTACAAGAAAGGTGTTGACTGCAGTTGCAATGAGTAGCTGTTAATCCTTGTCAGTGGATTTGATGACAAACTATTTTCTCTGCTAACTCTTATTGCCGTGGATTTCCTTTGTCCACAGCAATAGGATGTTCAGAGATAAATACAGGGCTTCTGTTTCACTTAGCAAGTCTGCAAATTGTATTTCCACATGTGCACAGGCTGCCCTTTTATTTTGTTTTGGGTTGTGGTTTTTTGTTGTATTTTTGGCTTGTTTGTTTTTGTTTGGGTTTTTTCTTTTCCTTGAGTTTCAATGTCTGAAAGTTCCTCTTTGCTCACGTTTCAAATACCAGCATGGATTTGAGACCCTGCATGGAACTGCCAGTAATGCTCTTTTCCGACAGAAATTTGCTCAAAAATAAGGATTTGGCAAATATTCTTTTTTACTGTGCATAGATGGGGGAGACACAAAATAAATCTACCAAGAATATTGAAGTGGGCTGGTTATGGGTGACTCCTCTGGGGGAAATTATGCTTCTCCCATCCCACCCACTCTGTCAGAAGCTGCATGAAAATATCCCCAGGGACAGGTCATAGATAACCAGAGATTTAACTGGTGTCAGCTGAGCTCTCTCAAGAGAAGCCAGAAATGCTGTGGTCTATCACAAGTACTGACATACTCTATCAAAATCTGTTATCCGAGTTTCTGATAGGATTTACTGTGGTGCCTTTCTCTGAACAAATTGCTGCCTGGGCCATGTGGGAGGCAACCCCAGGGTGACACTGTCAGTGCTTTTTCTGAAAAATCTCCTCGTGCCCCATCTATCACCATCAGGGCTTTCAAACCCCAGAAAAATCAACTTCTAGAAAACTGGCTCTCGCTGTTGTCTGAACTTTTCTGTGCTTTTGAAAACCTTCCTGTGTATCTTGGAGCCAAATGCTCTGTTGGATGGGAGTCTGTTCAGAATTTAGTTCAAAGGGGCTGGAAGGAATTCCTGGTATTGGAAAACAGGCAGTGCTGGAGGCCAATCGCTGCCCCTCTGCTGCTGCACGGGACTGGCCCGAGCCCAGGGGTGGCAAATTGGTGCCTTAATTCACTGCTTGATGGGGAATCCAGCAAGATGTCTTGGATCATTGCACTAGATAGGATGTTCTCCAAACATGGCAAGGAAAGAACAGCTAAAACAACTGAGAATTCAACGCATGCCTTAATTTAAGCATGCCTTAATCTTCCTAGCAATGTATTTCCATGACAACTCCATCCATATTTCGAGAACAATCACTTCCAGCCATTAAACTATCAACTGTGTACTCAGTGTAACAAAATAATTCACAAACAGATGGACTAAGTGCCAGGAAAAGACGTGATCAAGCAGTCTTATGATCCTCTAGAGGAATACTGTACTGCTCCAACGTGCTTTTGAGTTTATTTTTTGTTAAAAATAGATGGAGATGAATGTAAACTGAAGACAGTGAATGTCTGAGATAACTTACAATAAATGCTGGGGGTGTGGAAATTGCAGCACCAAAGGAAAAACATCGTAAGATCTTACACTTGGATTCCAAGATACAATTTGGGGGCTGCTGAGCTCTGGAAGGTTAAACTCGAGCATTATTCTAGGCTTTAGGAAAGGGTAGATCTGTATTTCAATGACCTGTGGCCAAGTGAGAGCTGACCCTGGGAGCTCCCCATCCCACTGCTCCCTCAGGAATCCCTCATGGAAGGATCTACAGGCAGGAAGGTGGTTTGGCACTGGCCTCTCAAACACACACTTTTTAATGAATATCTGACAGTTTGTGCCCAGAAAACTTGGGACCACCCAGCGAGGGCACACAGGTGACCCTGTGTGTTGGGCTTTCCCACAGTTAACAAGGACAAACACAACGTGATTTCTGAGGGATTTCCTCAATATTTCCTTGGTTGTCTTTACCACAACTTAATCTCCTTAAATTTTTTCAGGGCATTAACTTCTCCTGCTTGTTGTTAATTCCCAGGGGGTTTGGCTGGGTGGGATGAGCTCTCTCTGTGCTCTGCACCCCCAAACCAACGAGGTCTGGTGCAGATGGGGGGCCACACCAGGGCACCCCAAAGTCCCATGGGTGCCTTTGGCATGGCCAGCTGAGCCCCAGCTCCACGGCCCAGCATTCCTGCCTGTAATCCAGGGCGAGACTCACCACCAGATGTCTGACCTCCTCACCCTCCTGGCAACACTAAATGTCCTTTCCTGTAACGTTCTGCAGGATTTTATTTTCCTTTCTTTTCCCAGCCTCCAACTGCTGGTTATTATCATTATTAAGCATAAATGGCCTCTTTCACACTCTGCAAGGCGAGTGCTCCTCGAATAAAGCCTAACTAGCGTGAAAGGGTTTGCATGATGATACTGCACAGGATTCAGAGAGTGGCTTGTAACTAAATTAATAAGAGAAAGGAACATCATGAATGCATCTCCTTTCATAATTGAGGGATTTTCCCATATGCTTGGATCAAGAATGTATCCCATGCTTCATTTCTGCAAAGTGATACAAATATTAGAAAAATAAAAACCATTAGGGGCTTAAGGCATCAAAAGTAAAAAAAAAAAAAGACCAAAGGGAAGTTATTTTCTTAGAATAAGGAAGGTAGCAGAAGCACAGCTAAGAAGATTTCAAAAATTGAGTAGTGGGAGACTATTAAGATCTTAGTCCAGCTCCCAGTCCAAATGAGCAGTTGTTTTTCAGTGGTGAGTGCAATTGCCAAAGAAGAAATCAGGCAGAAGGCATCCATCCATCCATCCATCCATCCATCCATCCATCCATCCATCTACAGAACGTGGCAAGGCAAAAAAAAAAAGAAATAGTATCTCTTCGCCAAGGAACAGATGGGTCTTGTCCTTACGCCGTACTTTTAATTTCTCATCCAGCACACCTCTGCACTGAGGGCAATCTGAATGCAAATGGCACTTTTTATTTGAGTGGAGGGCTGGAAATAGCTGGCTGCAGGTTACAGTTACGGGCAGGGAGACACCAAACAGCCCCCAACAGCATCCTGTTACAGTTAATGGCCTGTGCTCACCCCACCCCACCTGTGATGCCCTCGAATGTCACAACCTAAGCAGAGCCAAGCATGGTCGTTATGAGGAAAGGAGAGCTCTGAAGAATCCTCCCCTAAGCTGGCATTGTCCTGATTCCCAGCACAGCTGTGGGACAGGCTGCTGGACAGAAAAACTGGAAAATACTCAACTGAAGACTGGAATTCAGCAGTCTTTGATTGATATATATATATATGTGTGTGTGTGTATGTTTATATACATAATTTTTAATTTTTTTTTTAAAGGAGGGTAGATCTTTTGGTCTGTTCCCTTAATTATGACTCAGTGCACAGTTCCTGCTTCCTGGTATTTCCCTGGAAAGGCCAGGCTGTTTTTCTACACCAGTGTGAACCTCATCCCTCAAAGAGCTGCTTTGCTCCTCTGCAGAGGGAGCTCCTTCTAGGTTAAAACCCAAACCAGCCCTTCCCCCTTCAACACAGGGGTGAGTTGGGACACCCAGAGGTGAAGGGCAAGGAGCACACGTGATGTGCAACCATTTTTCCAAGAGGAATTGTGAATTTAAGTACACTTTTTAAAAATTGCCTCCCCTAGAAATGATCAGGAGAAGGCTCAATCCAGCCTCACAGATCTTTAACACCCCCAAAATTCAGATCCAGAAAGCCCCCAGCCTGAGCTGCTGCACTTTGCTGAGTGCAGGGGTTTCCTTGGTGTTGCTAAAAGTCCCAGTTGCTGAGTGTGTTCTATCCCCCATTTTAAAACCATTCTGCAGAGGTATCAGGACATGTCTAATCCTTGAAAAAAAAAATGTGGACATCATGGTCATTTAACAAGATTCTCCCTCTTCCCCTTTCCTTTTGTTAGAGCAGAATGAGGCTGGACAGACTCTTGTTTACAGTCCCTTACAGTGGGCTCTTTTGCTGCCAATGCCACAAATGATGTCATTTGTTTAGCAGGAGACTGACTATTAGAAATGCCAAATGTAATTAGGATCTTTCCTTTCAATTGGGTTTCACAGACACTGATGGTGAGAAATGGCTCCTACCTTTTGAACTTTCAGACTAGTGGTGGGATCCCTGCCCTGAGAGGGCTCTTGGCAAAGGTTTCAACCCCAGGTGAGAAAAGATTTTACACGGTGTTTGCAGTTCTCCTCTGAATTTGGAAAGTCCATAAGCTTTCAGCTGGGAGGGCAGTGATGTCACTCAAAAAAACTCCTCTCCTGGGTGAAAAAACCCCTTCATTAACCCCTGGAGATTGCAGAGCCAAGGCTCTGCCTGCTTCAGGTCGTCCAAGTCTGGGAGAAATGGGGCTGAGCCTGGCCTGATGCTGCCAGCTGGTTTGGAGCCAGAGCACTGGGATCCTACTCCACCCATGACACTTAGAGAGAAACAAAGGGTGTAAAGGGTGTGTTAGGGACAGGAAGAGGTGTGATGCTTGTGACTGTACTCCAGCTATTCTCCACTGTCAGGAGCCCCCTGAGGGAGGAGGTGGGAGGAGGCCAGGGGAGGAAGGCCAGGAGCAGATGGCATTAATTTAGCACAGCCCAAGGCTGCTGCACAATATGCCAAAGCTTGGTCCTGGTTTAGAACTAGCCTTAAAACCTGCAGCCCTGGCCTTGCAGGCTGCCCTTTTACCCATCATGCCAGGAGAGGAGCCCTGGGCATGTGAGCCAGTGCTGAAATTCTCCCCAGGAAGCTCCAGCTGACACCAACCATGGCATTGTTACCACGCAGTGAAGTTCTGGGGGCCCATCCAGTGCCTGCTGCCATCAATGGAAACCTTCCAGTGGACTTCCATAGCCTCTGGATCAGGCCTCTGGCTTGTAATTGTGGGTGTACATGGTTTCTCTCCTTCCTTCTGCTGACCAGAAATGGTATAACAGTGTACGAGACATCTGCTCTTCAACAGCTCTGATTGTTCCAGCACCTTTCTTACCCTGGTGAAAGGAGTGTGTCACCAGATTACCTTGATGCAGACACTTCCAGACTCATGCCATCTGCTTTATTGTGGTTTAATTCCAGCCCACTCAGCATGGAGAATGCCACTGGCTCTGGCAGCTGGCACTGCTGAGCACTGTGGGCTCCAACCCTGCCCTCTGCCCTCCCCTTCTCCAGCAAGGGTCCACTCCTCAACCTGACCTTGGAAAGTTCACAGCCAAGAAAACCCAAAGGATCTATTTGCTTTATTAGGTCCTATCTGTTTTTCTGAGAAAATAGAAGCAGGTCACCCACCAACCAGAGAGCCCAGCCTGTGACTGGGCAGCTTTGTACTGATGTGAAGAAGTTTAACCCAAAATGCTTTTGCTGCCTGTGATCCTCCGGCACCATCTCCATGTTCTCCTCAGACTGTTTCCTTCATCCCCCAGAGTCCTCCCAGCACGTCTTGCAGGGGTTTTTGTGCAGGTTATTTGAGGATATGGGTACTTGAGTGAAAATATGGTGATGAAGCACCTGTGTTTTGACTGTACACCCTCTTTTGCTGCCGGTTTTAATGTTCTGCACATTCCCGTGTGATTACTTTTCCTGCATTCCCTCTCTTTCATTGAGCCTGCAAATGCAAATCAGTGCATTTGGGATGTTATTAATTTTCTTCCAACTGATAAAATGTCTGTGAGGCAGGAGGGAGCCCCAAGTCTGGTCTGTGTCCCTCAGGCACAGGCTGCATGCAGCCAGCAATTTTATCCTGGGGTTCGCTGTTATATCAGAACAAACGGATCAGAAAAGAAATGCTGATTTTATTTAGAAAAAGTGGAAAAAAGGGTTTTCTCAAGATTCTCAGAAAACTGAAAGAAAGGAAAGGGATTTGTTATCAACATTGTGGAACTAATAAAAAACCAAGCCACTGTTACCTTCATGCTGCTAAATTTACTGAATTGCTTTTGCAAAGCCCAGCCACTTTGTGGAATTCTTTAAAAGGGCAGCCTGACACACAGTAAAGAACTTCCCCAAAACTTCTCACTGTTTTGTGTAAAGATGCCATTATATTTTAGGGACCTCATTATTGCTTTCTTTGGGTTTTGAGTCTAAAGCTTCCTTTCAACTCTTCCCTTTATAGTAAATGAATGATGATTCAGCTTGAGGACAGATCCAAAATGTTTTACTGCTTTTCTAAAGCTTTTTGGTATTATTTTGGTGCTAGTTTGCACATCTGTGCCACTGAATCCACACAGCCATCTACTTTAATCAGTCCTGAATCTTTTTCTGCCGGGTCAATAGGATAAATATTGTGTTAACCAATTTTAGGATAAATTCCTAGCCAGGGGTGAAAAAAAAATTTCCCAGGTCAAGTCATAAGAGGAATATTGTTAATGAACTTTGCTCTTAGGACTTGCAAATCAGCACAGATCTGCAGAGCTTTAGGAAGAGGCTTCTCAGTTTGCAGTTACTGAGTGGGATGCAAAAGTCCAGTTCACTGCAATCTTTTTGAAGAACAATGGACTGATCTAAATACTCCTTTTCCCCCTCCCCGTTTTTTACTTTAGGGGCAGAAGATGAGATGTGAAGCCTGTCATTGCATTGTAACTTGGTATCCACTGCCCAGACTGCAGCTGGTGCATCAGCTGGGGAGCAGAGCTTTGGTTTCAGTGGGGGGGGTGGGTGTGAGACCACTGATTTCTGGAGGTCCACCCCGAGATGGCTGTGACTTCAAGGCACAAGCCAGCACTGCTACAGTGTCTGTGCTTCATGACCTTGTTTTTCCAGCTGCTGGCTACCAGCATCCTGGGAGTGGGGATGCTGAGTGAAATGAAGGACCTTGCACAGGGTTCTCGAACCTGGCCCAGGTCTGGATTAGTTAAGCAGAACTCTGGAGGAGCTCCATGCTCTTGATGCTCCTGATGCTACTACCAGGAGCAGCACCAAAGTGAGTGGTGTCAGCAGGGCAGCTCTGTCCCTCCCCTGGGTGGCAGCAAGAACTGATGGGGCTGTGTGTGCAGGGAACTCCTTTCCTCTGCAAGAGCCTCGCTCGAGATGCCGCAGTGGGGCCACTCTTTGTTCCAGGCAGAAAGCTGGTGTAGGACCCACTTCCTGGAGACAGGGAGGAAGGAAACCCTGAGGAAGGAAGATTAACAACCCTCTGAGTCATGACCTAAACCTCAGCCTGCCTCCAGGCAGCACCTGTCATGCTCACCACGAGTGGGGTTTAGGGCACAGTGAGAACAGATGCTGCAGACTCGAGTACTGTGAAGAAATTGTTCATAGGTTTCCAACTAGTATTCTAGAATTTGGTGCCTAGACTGTGCTTAAAGGTGGACATCTAGGGGAACATATAATGTTGTGGGTTATTTAAGGAATGTTAACCATGAGCACAGGTCAGAGCATAAGTCAAGATACCAAAGGCTGTACTGCTGCTCATGCATCGTGTCAGTTTGGTGGACCAGCAGAGTTGGTGGCTTTGGTCAACCCCTGAGATTCCAAAAGCAAACCCAAAAGGGGGCTGGGGTCAGCCAGAAGGACACTATCAGACTGAGAATACTTTGCAAACTTTTTGCGACTTGACTTCATCTTGTGGGTACAAAAATCCTTTGTTTGAAGGAGGTGAGGAAGAGTCAGGAATACTCCGGAATAACTTCTGGCTTGAACTGCACTGTGAGGAGCTTTGAGAGGAGGAAAATGCCCTTTCCTCTTCTCCCTGACTGATGTTCCATCCTTGACCCGTGTCACAGTCCCTTCCAGGCTAAATGACCTTCATATGTTTGATATCATAAAAGGAGATTTGGGTGTTTCACTCATGCCCATTAATAAAAGGCTTGGTGCAGTTATTTACTGAATTTGGTAAGGAGATGAGTTCCTGTAAGAGTAAAAATGGCCTATCTGACATTTTCTTTTGTTGGAAACATAGGATTTCTTGACAGAAGTTTTAAGATTATCAGTAAGAGGGTGCCAGTGGGGCTTTGACACTGGTTTGCCCCTTGCTCTTCCCATGCAAATTCTGACACATTCATCCTTCAAAGAAATCACAGAAGAGACAAAATTGTCACAATTTGAGATGAAATCAATACCCAGGTGAGATCAATGGAAATTTTTTTTAAAAGGGGGCAGCTTAACATTGAATGAAGGTAAAAACTCTTTCCTAAATTTGGCCTCAGACCCCTGCAAAAAGTTCGATAACTTAATACAGAGATGTTCTGGTTTGTGGCTTCTCTCCAGTCTTTCATGGTCATTTGAAAGTTAAAACAGATCCTCTTCCTCCAGACAGACTAGTACAGAGAAAGCAGCCTGTTACAAAACATGGTTAAGAATGTTTAAATAAAAATATTGAGAATAAAGAAAGAACTATTCATGATGCATCAGTCCCCTGACAGGCTGTGAAGTTATTCCACCCTTCAACACAAGTGCTAAAACATAATGGAATCCCTACTGAGTGTTTTCATGCCTACCAGAACACACAAAAAAATTTAAAAAAAAGCATAACAAAATGCCCAGTGTGCCCCTAACTATGAGCTTGGATGAGTAAGGAGGCCAAGAGAAAACAGTGGCACTATGGGAAATATTTGTGGCAAGGGAAGGAAACAATAACTGAGAGTGATAAAAATGGATGATTCCCCCACAACCACCGGGGAGGGCAGGGCTTTGTGCCCCTGCAAGGGAGGGCAATCTGCAGGCACAGCATCAGTGCAGGCCAGAAAGAACTTTAAAAGCCAGATTCAGACTTTAAAAAGACCTCCAGTTGGGAGAGGAGGCCAGTTTTTTGCTTACAAAAAGGGCCATTCCGCTTATGAGCAAGATTATATGCGAGATACTTGGAATGCACCATTTTAATCTGTTCTTTTTGGCTTCTAATTTAACTGAGAACATGAAATGGGCACAGCTGCAGCACTGCAGTGTGCAAAAGTGGGGCACTATATGGGGCATTAACACAGAGCTGAATTCTGCTGTTGTTAATCAGGCCCTATTGAGAAGGAAAGCAGTGAGGCTTCTGCCTGCATGAAGAAACCCATATGATTGACCTTTAATACACAAGATTTCATTTAAACTTCATTGAATTCGCTGAACTTTATGAACTCAGAGTGGTTGCTCAGGTCCACATTAGTGGTGATCAGGCTGTAAATGATAATATGCCCCAAAGAAGCTATGAACTCTCACTGCTTTTCTTGTTTTCCCCCTGATTCACAGTTCAGATGGTGAGTGCTTCTGAAGCCTGGCATGTTGTTTGATGTTTAAATGCAAGGAACCTATGAAGAATTGTCCTGAATTGTTATCATTTACAACAAGGAAGTGAACTTTTATGGAGGTTCCAAAGCCTTTCTGTACTCAGAAGCTGGGATGATTTAACTTTGTTCTCCCTTCACATTGATGTAGCTTCAAAACCACCCAAAGGGAAGTGATGGTTATAGTGTTGTAAAACTGGTGGAAATAACAGGATTATTTTTGACTAACCACAGGGTTTTCCATGTCAGGAATTTGAACAGCCCCAAATCATTCTGCCCTCGGATTTGTTTTTCCTTTTAGAAGAAAGGACTAAATAATATCTGTAGGGCTTATACATGGCATTATGGTGCAAAGCCTGAAAAAGTAAGTGGAAAGGACAAAAGGCAGGCAGGGGGAGCAATCTGTCAGCCAGAGAGACCTCTTCAAACCAAACCCAGTATTTCTTCAAGTTAGGAAAAGGTATTTGTCAGTCAGATGAAGGGCAGGACCTGGGGGAGCCATCCCACCCAGCATTATGCTGTCTGTAAATTCTGGAGCCACCAGCAGCACCGATATGTTGCAATTTGAGAGAAAACCCCTAAATGTTCATTGCAGACTTCTCATAGTTTCACTTCATTATCAGTCATCCTAATTTCCTCCTGCAACACTGGCCTGGAGGAGGGAAAGTCCACTCTCCTTCCACCTCTCCAGGCTGGAGCAGCTCCCTGGAGCACAGGATGGGTATCCCCGAGGTGCATGTGCAGCTCAGGTGTTGGTTGTACCCACAGCCACCCCCCCAGTTCTTGCTGCTGGTGGCAGCTTCTCAGCCCTCTAAACCAGTCATGAATCACTCAAAACTCTTCAAAACACCCAGTTTGGAAGGTACCCAGTTTCCTGTCCGAAGTTCTCCCAATAGCTGTTCAGTATTGATGTATTTTTTCCTGTCTGTGAAAATAATGGCAGTGTTGCTCACAATATAAAAATGGAAGTGTGCTACATGCATTCAAGGTGTTCTTTCATACTGAGCCTTTGTTAATCTCATTATTCATAGGAGTCATTGTATGGAAAAGAGAAATTCCAATTTTGCTGGGCTTGCTTTTGGTCTGGTTCCATAAACACTGTCAGAAAACACTGAATGTCTTTTATTTCATGTTAATTGAAGTAACTATGACAACGTAACACAATCTATTTCCTTTAACGTTGAACAGCGGCAAAATTGGAATTGTTTTGGGTCAGTTCACAATTTGCATCAGAAATAACCTTGCCAGTGGTTTAGGCTGGTTTATGCTCAGGGCTTTCAATTCTTCTTTCACTTCTTTTTGAAACGGTCACTTCTCTGGTGAACAGATCAAGTGTTAATGACGTTTGAAAGGGGGGGTTTTTTTGGACCCACGTAAGACTTAATAAAACCATAATTTTGCATTTTATTGCTTCAGCGGGGAAAAACTGTTAATTAGGAGTGCCACGGTAAAGAAAACTGCTTTTTGGCTCTGCCTACCAACTGGTTTATTCTGCTTATAAACAATGGGTCCCAGTTAATGACTAGACCATGCTGTATTTACTGGCTACCGTCAGGCATTCCCAGACCTCAGAGTTTTATGTCTGTGAAACACTTGCACATTATGATCTCACCTCATGATACAGAATCTCTCTATTCAAGTTTATACATGACGTGGAAAGTCTCTGAGATGTACTCTGAGGTGCAGAATTAGTGTAATTCCCCTGGAATGAAGGAGACGTGCCAACTTATACCAAGTGGAGCTCTGGCCCACAATGTCTCAAAGACATTTGCTTTTGTCTAGAAAACAAGCAAACAAAGGTTCTTCATTTCAATGGAAAAGCAACACTTATGTCTGTCCCTGCTCCAGTAGAGAAGGAGATCAAAGATGGCACAAACTCTTCTTGCAAGGCAGTGTTTCACTTCCAGACAATTAATACGATAGTATCAGGGAAATGGAAATCTATTCCCTGCTTAGGTGGTTCCCCTCGTGGACTGGAAAACTACTGGGTTTATCATTTTCTGTCTTTAGGCAAAAAAGGTAACTCATATTTGCATGTTTGTCAGTTTGTGCTTGAGAGTACAAGATTTACTTAAAAACAAGCTCAGCCAGCTAAATGAAATGCCAGTGGTCTTATTATCCTGAGAGAGCAAAGCACTTAAGCCTGTGATTAAAATGAAGTTAATTGAATTTAAGCGTGTGCTTAAAGTAAAACACAGCCATAAATACTTCACTGAATAAATGGGAGATCATTCTCATGCTTAAACGTAAGCACTAATCCCCATTTTCCTAAACCCAAAGTTTATAGCCTTCTATCAGCAGTTCCAAGTGTCCTACCAACTAAACCTGGCATCAACACCAGAATTTTTCTGAGGAATTTGTTCAACAGAATGAAAATCAAGGTTCTGCTCATGTAATAAATTACAAGGGTAGGTTTGAAACAAGAACACAAATATTAAAATCTGGGTGTGATGAATTATGTACAAGAAAGGCAGGAAAGAGCTTATTTCAAGTTGAATTGTGTGGCTTTCTCAGAAACACCTCCTTGGCAATCTAGAATGGAAACACCTCCTTGCTCTACAAAACCCCAAAATTCAGTATTTAGGAGGTAGTGGGAATTGCAGAGCAACTACAACTGCTCTGTGTTTTTACACCCAGGATTCTCTGCATCAGATTAGTCTTTGGAATTCCAAGTTTGGGGTTGAATTAGAAATCTCAGCTCTGAAGTTGCCACTGATATATCTGACTGATTTTGGACATGTGGCATTTTCTGCCTGAATCTTATTTTCTTTGTATTTCTAATAGGAATGCAAATGCCTTTCTCTTAGAAAGTGTAGTAAACAAATATTCATAAAGTGTTTTGCTGTCCTTTTTAGCTGGACCAAAGACTTTCTGGCCTAAATCTGTTCCACTGGCATAGAAAAATTTGCTTATTACCTTGTGAAATATTTTACAGCTCATTTAGAGAAGGAGAAGAATGGGCAAAAGAAAAAGTTCTGCTCATCCCATCTCTTCACAGTTAAAATTCAAGTTTTGGAAATTAATTTTCCATTAGATGTTCCTCAATGGCATTCCTGTTTCAAAAGGAATTTTTTCCTATCGAAACACAACTCTTCAAATGCCAGATGATCCTCCTGCCTGTTACCATTTTCCCTTCACAGAAAATGTAAAAAAGCCTTTTTTTTTTTTTCCTGTTTGGCATGAAGGGAAGTTTCACATTATTATTATTATTATGCAGTTCTGGTATCCCTGGAAGAGACCAGATGCCCATTTCAAAACACAACATTAATTGTTGTACACAGTGATATAAAAATGTGGATGACAAGATGCTGTAGGGTTGGTTCACTTGGTATCTGCACTGAGCTCTGCACAGTTGTGCTCTGCCATCCTGAAGCTTCACTGATTTGAAACTTCTCTTTTAATTATTTTTAATGTGGAACCCTTAGTAATAGTTTCTTAATGCAGATTAGAATAACTGATGCATTTTTGAGTTTAAACCCACTACTGACTTTTTGGAAGCTTTGCTTCTGAGCATATTGAGAAAGCCGGAGTGGTACATAAAAACAATTTCACAGGTTTTGAAGTTTTCTTACTATTAACAGATGTGTTTATGTGTGTAATTTATATATATGTAATGATATTTGTAGAGTGGTGGAGAGGTTGAATTGGGCTATCACACAATTTGGAAAAAATGCAGAATTTGGGATATTATAGGCAATAAAATGGGACTGCAGTGAGAGATCAGCTCCATGAGGAAAAACAGTTCTCCTAACTGTGTGAAGACCATGAGTGAGTATCCAGGTGGGATCCAAGGCCTGTCTGGCTCAGTGTCCTGTCCAACAGCCAGAAACAGGGATGCCCAGAGGAAGGATGCACACCCTGGGCACACAGGAATGGCACAGAACCCTCACCCAGCAATTTGCAACCAGGGGACTTCCAGAGCCAGAGATCCATGTGTTTGTGTTTAATGACCTCTAATGGGTTTTTCTTTTATGAATTCCCTCTGTCACCAGTTTTGGGTTTTGACTTCATGTAAACATTTAATATCACAACGTTCAGTGGCAGAAATTTGAACCCCTTATCTCACTTTGGTGAGGAACTACCTTTTTCTTCTCAAAAGCCCGCAGCTAAGTTCTCTTCCACCTCCTCCAGAATAGGAAGACAAGGTCTTCTTTCACCTTCCCTTTTCAGTTTGGGCTTTGTGCAGATGTCTGTGATATCCCTCCTCAGCTGTTTCTTTTCCAGATGGAAGAGACTATTTAAAAATGCTCTGCATGGGACCCATCTGATGCTTGGGATCACTCTCTGTGGCCTTGTCTGCACCTCTGCCAGATGCAGCATTTCTTTCCTGAGCTGGAGAACCAGCTCTCTGCACAGAACCCGAGGTGCACCAGGAATTCCCAGCACCAGAGAAATCTTTGCTGTGTTTGCCATTCCTTTTGTAGCAATTCCTGATACCCAGTGCACTCCTTGGTGATCAACAATTCATTCAACACCCGCATTGAACTATTACAAAATATAGTTCCTGAGCAAGAATATGTTAGAGAATGTCATCTTGGATGTGACTTCACTCCCATGTGTGCTACTTTACGTTTATATTTATACCAAATTTCATCTACTTTTTTATTTCACACTCAGTATGGGGAACTTCTTCAGTTCTTCACACCAAGTCCTCATGTTCACTCTCCTAGATGACTTCTTCACGAAGAGCAAGGCCTAATGATTAGACATAATCAAAATAATCTCATTATTTTAGCAAGAAATGCTTTGATTCTGCAAGCATCTAATCACATAAATTTTATTTTCTGTTTTAAGTGGTTCCAGGGGGTGCAGCTGTCAGACTGTTCCTATTAACTGGACTTTGAAACCTCTGTGAGCTCTGTTGTCAACAAGACTAATCAGCTTTTACTGTGTTTAGCTCAGTAGATACACAGAGAATGATCTTTTTTTTCCAGACTTGTACTCTCACTTACAAATGTTACTCTCCATTTCTGCCATCTTTGTTTATGCACACACAGAGTAGTGAAATGCAAATATAGAAGGCCTGGTATGAAGATCATTCACACTTTACAATCGTAATTTTTACATGAAAAGCACCATTATCCTAATTAATCTGCCCCATTTTGAGGTGTGTGTGTGTGCATGTGAGTATAGACATACCATGTGAATACCTTAAATATGTGTATATATATTTTATATATATATATTTATATATGTATATATATATTTATATATGTGTATATATATTTATGTATATGCATTTATATGTATATATATGTATATATTTATATATATTTCTATGTGTGTATATTTTTATATATATTTATAGATATATATACGTATGTGTGTATAATATATATGTATATAATATATACATATATATGTATATATATTTATCTGTGTATATATATTTATATGTATTATACATGCATAGATATATTTATATCCATTAAATGCATTCAAATTGTGAGTTTTCTTTCTGTGCAGAGAGATTCAATGCAAAGAGTCAATGCCCTGTGACTGCAGTTGTTCCCATTTTGCAAACTAGAGATAAATTAATCACCGAAAGGGATCAGCCTGCTCTGGCAAAGCCGGGATTTACACCGGGAAAACCCACGGATTGTAGGAAAGGCACAGCACAAAAGATGGCTGCGTCGCATGGGACCGAAGGGAGTTATTCCAGGATGAAAGGAGGAAGCAAAAACAGACCCGACACACGAGTTTTGCAGAAAGTTTGCGGAGCGGGGCCGGGAATTCTCCGCGGGCGGCTCCGGGGGTGTCACCGCCCGGACCCTCCGCTGGGCTCCTCCCCGGCCGCCACCGCCACCATGAGAGGGAGAAACAGGGATCACTCGGAAGGGAGCTAGAGGGGGAAAAAAAAAAAATAATCCAGGGGGAGAGAACATGGAGCTGCAGTAATTCGTGCTGGCAGGTAAAGCCGCGCTCGTCCCTCGCCGCTCTGCGTTGCGTTGTTGGTGCAGAGCCCGCCCGGCGCTGCCTTCGCTGCGCTTTGAAGCGCCTTCGGCAGCAGGGGAAGGAGATTCGCGGAGATGGCGTCACTTTGTAAAAAGTTTCCAGATTTTACTGAGCTTCTTGTTTGTTTTCTTTCTTTCCTTTCCTTTTCTTTCCTTTCCTTTCCTTTCCTTTTTTTTTTTTTTTTTTGGTGTATTTTTTTAAAGGGGGAGGGGGGTTGAACTATTCGTAACGCCAAGTGGGCGATGTCGCCGGGATCCAAATATACC